>NW_026278631.1:0-10044 GCF_023373465.1 Oncorhynchus keta | reverse complement strand
AATGGCTCCCCTGTATACCCCGTAAGGCTGTGCAACTGCTCTCAAAAGAGGGCTGTAGTCCTGTTTGAATGGCCCGTATAACCTACCCAGGTAAGGCTGTGTGGCACAAGCTGCTCTCTAAACAGAGGAAGAGGGCTGTAGTGGCCTGTTTCAGAATGGCTCTGTATAACCTACCCAGGTAAACATGGCTCTGTAACCCTGTATAACCTACCCAGGTAAACATGGCTGTATAACCCCCAGGCAAACATGACTCTGTATAACCTACCCAGCTAAACATGGCCCCCTGTATAACCTACCCAGGTAAACATGGCTCCCCTGTATAACCTACCCAGGTAAACATGACTCCCTGTATAACCTACCCAGGTAAACATGGCTCCCCCTGTATAACCTACCCAGGTAAACATGGCTCCCCCTGTATAACCTACCCAGGTAAACATGGCTCCCTGTATAACCTACCCAGGTAAACATGGCTCCCCTGTATAACCTACCCAGGTAAACATGGCTCCCCAGTAAACCTACCCAGGTAAACATGGCTCCCCTGTATAACCTACCCAGGTAAACATGGCTCCCCTGTATAACCTACCCAGGTAAACATGGCTCCCCTGTATAACCTACCCAGGTAAACATGGCTCCCCTGTATAACCTACCCAGGTAAACATGGTTCCCCTGTATAACCTACCCAGGTAAACATGGCTCCCTGTATAACAGACCCAGGTAAACATGGCTCCTGTATAACCTACCCAGGTAAGGCATGGCTCCCCTGTATAACCTACCCAGGTAAACATGGCTCCCCTGTATAACCTACCCAGGTAAACATGGCTCCCCTGTATAACCTACCCAGGTACACATGGCTCCCCTGTATAACCTACCCAGGTAAACATGGCTCCCCTGTATAACCTACCCAGGTAAACATGGCTCCCCTGTATAACCTACCCAGGTAAACATGGCTCCCCTGTATAACCTACCCAGGTAAACATGACTCCCCTGTATAACCTACCCAGGTAAGGCTGTGTGGCACAAGCTGCTCTCTAAACAGAGGAAGAGGGCTGTAGTGGCCTGTTTCAGAATGGCTCCCCTGTATAACCTACCCAGGTAAGGCTGTGTGGCACAAGCTGCTCTCTAAACAGAGGAAGAGGGCTGTAGTGGCCTGTTTCAGAATGGCTCCCCTGTATAACCTACCCAGGTAAGGCTGTGTGGCACAAGCTGCTCTCTAAACAGAGGAAGAGGGCTGTAGTGGCCTGTTTCAGAATGGCTCCCCTGTATAACCTACCCAGGTAAGGCTGTGTGGCACAAGCTGCTCTCTAAACAGAGGAAGAGGGCTGTAGTGGCCTGTTTCAGAATGGCTCCCCTGTATAACCTACCCAGGTAAGGCTGTGTGGCACAAGCTGCTCTCTAAACAGAGGAAGAGGGCTGTAGTGGCCTGTTTCAGAATGGCTCCCCTGTATAACCTACCCAGGTAAGGCTGTGTGGCACAAGCTGCTCTCTAAACAGAGGAAGAGGGCTGTAGTGGCCTGTTTCAGAATGGCTCCCCTGTATAACCTACCCAGGTAAGGCTGTGTGGCAAAAGCTGCTCTCTAAACAGAGGAAGAGGGCTGTAGTGGCCTGTTTCAGAATGGCTCCCCTGTATAACCTACCCAGGTAAGGCTGTGTGGCACAAGCTGCTCTCTAAACAGAGGAAGAGGGCTGTAGTGGCCTGTTTCAGAATGGCTCCCCTGTATAACCTACCCAGGTAAACATGGCTCCCCTGTATAACCTACCCAGGTAAACATGGCTCCCCTGTATAACCTACCCAGGTAAACATGGCTCCCCTGTATAACCTACCCAGGTAAACATGACTCCCCTGTATAACCTACCCAGGTAAACATGGCTCCCCTGTATAACCTACCCAGGTAAACATGGCTCCCCTGTATAACCTACCCAGGTAAACATGGCTCCCCTGTATAACCTACCCAGGTAAACATGGCTCCCCTGTATAACCTACCCAGGTAAACATGGCTCCCCTGTATAACCTACCCAGGTAAACATGGCTCCCTGTATAACCTACCCAGGTAAACATGACTCCCCTGTATAACCTACCCAGGTAAACATGGCTCCCTGTATAACCTACCCAGGTAAACATGGCTCCCCTGTATAACCTACCCAGGTAAACATGGCTCCCCTGTATAACCTACCCAGGTAAACATGGCTCCCTGTATAACCTACCCAGGTAAACATGGCTCCCCTGTATAACCTACCCAGGTAAACATGACTCCCTGTATAACCTACCCAGGTAAACATGGCTCCCCTGTATAACCTACCCAGGTAAACATGGCTCCCCTGTATAACCTACCCAGGTAAACATGGCTCCCTGTATAACCTACCCAGGTAAACATGGCTCCCCTGTATAACCTACCCAGGTAAACATGGCTCTGTATAACCTACCCAGGTAAAACATGGCTCCCTGTATAACCTACCCAGGTAAACATGGCTCCCCTGTATAACCTACCCAGGTAAACATGGCTCCCCTGTATAACCTACCCAGGTAAACATGGCTCCCTGTATAACCTACCCAGGTAAGAATGACTCCCTGTATAACCTACCCAGGTAAGGCTGTGTGGCACAAGCTGCTCTCTAAACAGAGGAAGAGGGCTGTAGTGGCCTGTTTCAGAATGGCTCCCCTGTATAACCTACCCAGGTAAGGCTGTGTGGCACAAGCTGCTCTCTAAACAGAGGAAGAGGGCTGTAGTGGCCTGTTTCAGAATGGCTCCCCTGTATAACCTACCCAGGTAAGGCTGTGTGGCACAAGCTGCTCTCTAAACAGAGGAAGAGGGCTGTAGTGGCCTGTTTCAGAATGGCTCCCCTGTATAACCTACCCAGGTAAGGCTGTGTGGCACAAGCTGCTCTCTAAACAGAGGAAGAGGGCTGTAGTGGCCTGTTTCAGAATGGCTCCCTGTATAACCTACCCAGGTAAGGCTGTGTGGCACAAGCTGCTCTCTAAACAGAGGAAGAGGGCTGTAGTGGCCTGTTTCAGAATGGCTCCCCTGTATAACCTACCCAGGTGAGGCTGTGTGGCACAAGCTGCTCTCTAAACAGAGGAAGAGGGCTGTAGTGGCCTGTTTCAGAATGGCTCCCCTGTATAACCTACCCAGGTAAACATGGCTGTGTGGCACAAGCTGGCTCTCTAAACAGAGGAAGATGGCTGTAGTGGCCTGTTTCAGAATGGCTCCCTGTATAACCTACCCAGGTAAACATGGTAAACTGGCCCTGTATAACCTACCCAGGTAAACATGGCTCCCCTGTATAACCTACCCAGGTAAACATGGCTCCTGTATAACCTGACCCCTGTTTCAAACATGGCTCCCCTGTATAACTCCCAGGTAAACATGACTGTATAACCTACCCAGGTAAACATGGCTCCCCTGTATAACCTACCCAGGTAAACATGGCTCCCTGTATAACCTACCCAGGTAAACATGGCTCCCTGTATAACCTACCCAGGTAAACATGGCTCTGTATAACCTACCCAGGTAAACATGGCTGGCCTGTATAACCTACCCAGGTAAACATGGCTCCCCTGTATAACCTACCCAGGTAAACATGGCTCCCCTGTATAACCTACCCAGGTAAACATGGCTCCCTGTATAACCTAAACATGGTTCCCCTGTATAACCTACCCAGGTAAACATGGCTCCCCTGTATAACCTACCCAGGTAAACATGGCTCCCTGTATAACCTACCCAGTAAACATGGCTCCCCTGTATAACCTACCCAGGTAAACATGGCTCCCCTGTATAACCTACCCAGGTAAACATGGCATGGCTGTATAACCTACCCAGGTAAACATGGCTCCCCTGTATAACCTACCCAGGTAAACATGGCTCCCCTGTATAACCTACCCAGGTAAACATGGCTCCTGTATAACCTACCCAGGTAAACATGGCTCCTGTATAACCTACCCAGGTAAACATGGCTCCCCTGTATAACCTACCCAGGTAAACATGGCTCCCCCTGTATAACCTACCCAGGTAAACATGACTCTCCCTGTATAACCTACCCAGGTAAACATGGCTCCCCTGTATAACCTACCCAGGTAAACATGACTCCCCTGTATAACCTACCCAGGTAAACATGATAACTCCCCTGTATAACCTACCCAGGTAAACATGGCTGTATAACCTACCCAGGTGGCTCCCTGTATAACCTACCCAGGTAAACATGGCTCCCCCAGGTGTATAACCTACCCAGGTAAACATGGCTCCCCTGTATAACCTACCCAGGTAAACATGGCTCCCCTGTATAACCTACCCAGGTAAACATGACTCCTGTATAACCTACCCAGGTAAACATGACTCCCTGTATAACCTACCCAGGTAAACATGGCTCCCTGTATAACCTACCCAGGTAAACATGGTTCCCCTGTATAACCTACCCAGGTAAACATGACTCTGTATAACCTACCCAGGTAAACATGGCTCCCCTGTATAACCTACCCAGGTAAACATGGCTCCCCTGTATAACCTACCCAGGTAAACATGACTCTCCTGTATAACCTACCCAGGTAAACATGGCTCCCCTGTATAACCTACCCAGGTAAACATGGCTCCCTGTATAACCTACCCAGGTAAACATGGCTCCCCTGTATAACCTACCCAGGTAAAAACAGAGGAAGAGGGCTGTAGTGGCCAGGTAAACATGGCTCCTGTATAACCTACCCAGGTAAACATGGCTCCCCTGTATAACCTACCCAGGTAAACATGGCTCCCTGTATAACCTACCCAGGTAAACATGGCTCCCAAGCTGCTCTGTATAACCTACCCAGGTAAACATGGCTCCCCTGTATAACCTACCCAGGTAAACATGGCTCCCTGTATAACCTACCCAGGTAAACATGGCTCCCCTGTATAACCTACCCAGGTAAACATGGCTCCCCTGTATAACCTACCCAGGTAAACATGGCTCCCCCTGTAACCTACCCAGGTAAACATGGCTCCCCTGTATAACCTACCCAGGTAAACATGGCTCCCCTGTATAACCTACCCAGGTAAACATGGCTCCTGTATAACCTACCCAGGTAAACATGGCTCCCTGTATAACCTACCCAGGTAAACATGGCTCCCTGTATAACCTACCCAGGTAAACATGGCTCCCCTGTATAACCTACCCAGGTAAACATGGCTCCCCTGTATAACCTACCCAGGTAAACATGGCTCCCCTGTATAACCTACCCAGGTAAACATGGCTCCCTGTATAACCTACCCAGGTAAACATGGCTCTGTATAACCTCCCAGGTAAATATGGCTCCCCTGTATAACCTACCCAGGTAAACATGGCTCCCCTGTATAACCTACCCAGGTAAACATGGCTCCCTGTATAACCTACCCAGGTAAACATGGCTCCCTGTATAGGTAAACTACCCAGGTAAACATGGCCCCCATGTATAACCTACCCAGGTAAACATGACTCCCTGTATAACCTACCCAGGTAAACATGGCTCCCCTGTTAACCTAACCTATAACCTACCCAGGTAAACATGGCTCCCCTGTACCTAACCTAAACCCCAGGTAAACATGGCTCCACTGCCTTACCTAACCTATAACCTACCCAGGTAAACATGTCTCCACCTGCTCTCTACCTACCCAGCCCTAACTTACCCAGGTAAACATGACTCCCTGTATAACCTACCCAGGTAAACATGTCTCCACGTGCCTTACCTAACTAACCCTAACTTACCCAGGTAAACATGGCTCCACCTGCCTACCTACCTAGCCCATGGCTCCTTCACCCTGCTCCACCCCCCCCCATGTAAATGAACATATTCCTGTCATCTCCTGGTGAATCAATGGGCCTCAGCAGTACATCTTCAGAAAACCCTGTTCTGTGCAGTTTTATAAAGGATCACTGTCCAACTACTACTTCCTGTCCAGGACAGACTTCTCTCTCTCTCATTCATCCATTCACCTCTGATGACTTCTCTCTGTCTCCCACCAGGCACCGGGCGGTCAACCTGTTTCTACAGGGATATGAGAAGTCCTGGATTGAGACTGAGGAGCACTACTTTGAGGATAAGCTCATAGAGGACCTGGCTGTAAGTGTTCCTCCATTGATAAGCTCATAGAGGACCTGACTGTAAGTGTTCCTCCATTGATAAGCTCCATAGAGGACCTGACTGTAAGTGTTCCTCCATTGATAAGCCCATTCCTCCATTGATAAGCCCATAGAGGACCAGGCTGTAAGTGTTCCTCCATTGATAAGCCCATAGAGGACCTGGCTGTAAGTGTTCCTCCATTGATAAGCCATAGAGGACCAGACTGTAAGTGTTCCCCATTGATAAGCCCATAGAGGGACCTGACTGTAAGTGTTCCTCCATAAACATGGCTCCTGATAAGCCCATAGAGGACCTGACTGTAAGTGTTCCTCCATTGATAAGCTCATAGAGGACCAGACTGTAAACATGTTCCTCCATTGATAAGCCCATAGAGGACCAGACTGTAAGTGTTCCTCCATTGATAAGCCCATAGAGGACCAGACTGTAAGTGTTCCTCCATTGATAAGCCCATAGAGGACCAGGTAAGTGTTCCTCCATTGATAAGCTCATAGAGGACCTGACTGTAAGTGTTCCTCCATTGATAAGCTCATAGAGGACCTGGACTGTAAGTGTTCCTCCATTGATAAGCTCATAGAGGACTAGACTGTAAGTGTTCCTCCATTGATAAGCTCATAGAGGACCTGGCTGTAAGTGTTCCTCCATTGATAAGCCCATAGAGGACCATGGCTCCTCCATTGATAAGCCATAGAGGACCAGACTGTAAGTGTTCCTCCATTGATAAGCTCATAGAGGACCAGACTGTATTGTTCCTCCATTGATAAGCTCATAGAGGACCTAGACTGTAAGTGTTCCTCCATTGATAAGCTCATAGAGGACCAGACTGTAAGTGTTCCTCCATTGATAAGCTCATAGAGGACCAGACTGTAAGTGTTCCTCCATTGATAAGCTCATAGAGGACCAGACTGTAAGTGTTCCTCCATTGATAAGCTCATAGAGGACCAGACTGTAAGTGTTCCTCCATTGATAAGCCCATAGAGGACCAGACTGTAAGTGTTCCTCCATTGATAAGCCCATAGAGGACCAGACTGTAAGTGTTCCTCCATTGATAAGCTCATAGAGGACCAGACTGTAAGTGTTCCTCCATTGATAAGCTCATAGAGGACCAGACTGTAAGTGTTCCTCCATTGATAAGCCCATAGAGGACCAGACTGTAAGTGTTCCTCCATTGATAAGCTCATAGAGGACCAGACTGTAAGTGTTCCTCCATTGATAAGCTCATAGAGGACCTGGCTGTAAGTGTTCCTCCATTGATAAGCTCATAGAGGACCAGACTGTAAGTGTTCCTCCATTGATAAGCCCATAGAGGACCAGACTGTAAGTGTTCCTCCATTGATAAGCCCATAGAGGACCAGACTGTAAGTGTTCCTCCATTGATAAGCCCATAGAGGACCAGACTGTAAGTGTTCCTCCATTGATAAGCCCATAGAGGACCAGACTGTAAGTGTTCCTCCATTGATAAGCTCATAGAGGACCAGACTGTAAGTGTTCCTCCATTGATAAGCCCATAGAGGACCAGACTGTAAGTGTTCCTCCATTGATAAGCCCATAGAGGACCTGGCTGTAAGTGTTCCTCCATTGATAAGCTCATAGAGGACCAGACTGTAAGTGTTCCTCCATTGATAAGCTCATAGAGGACCAGACTGTAAGTGTTCCTCCATTGATAAGCTCATAGAGGACCAGACTGTAAGTGTTCCTCCATTGATTAGCTCATAGAGGACCTGACTGTAAGTGTTCCTCCATTGATAAGCCCATAGAGGACCAGACTGTAAGTGTTCCTCCATTGATAAGCCCATAGAGGACCAGACTGTAAGTGTTCCTCCATTGATAAGCTCATAGAGGACCAGACTGTAAGTGTTCCTCCATTGATAAGCTCATAGAGGACCTGACTGTAAGTGTTCCTCCATTGATAAGCCCATAGAGGACCAGACTGTAAGTGTTCCTCCATTGATAAGCCCATAGAGGACCAGACTGTAAGTGTTCCTCCATTGATAAGCTCATAGAGGACCTGACTGTAAGTGTTCCTCCATTGATAAGCTCAGAGGACCAGACTGTAAGTGTTCCTCCATTGATAAGCTCATAGAGGACCAGACTGTAAGTGTTCCTCCATTGATAAGCCCATAGAGGACCAGACTGTAAGTGTTCCTCCATTGATAAGCCCATAGAGGACCAGACTGTAAGTGTTCCTCCATTGATAAGCTCATAGAGGACCAGACTGTAAGTGTTCCTCCATTGATAAGCTCATAGAGGACCAGACTGTAGTGTTCCTCCATTGATAAGCTCATATTGATTGAAGCCATAGAGGACCAGACTGTAAGTGTTCCTCCATTGATAAGCCCATAGAGGACCAGACTGTAAGTGTTCCTCCATTGATAAGCTCAGAGGACCAGACTGTAAGTGTTCCTCCATTGATAAGCTCATAGAGGACCAGACTGTAAGTGTTCCTCCATTGATAAGCTCATAGAGGACCAGACTGTAAGTGTTCCTCCATTGATAAGCTCATAGAGGACCAGACTGTAAGTGTTCCTCCATTGATAAGCTCATAGAGGACCAGAGTAAGACCCATAGACTGTGTAAGTGTTCCTCCATTGATAAGCTCATAGAGGATCATTTTCAGCCTCATGTTGTTCACGGAGCATCCTTTTGATATTCTGAGCACAGCCACACAGACATAGAACTCTCGGTTTGAAATGAAGTCATGATTGGATTAACCAGGCTCCAATACCCAGCATTCATTGTGGGCGAAGTGATTTCTTTTTTCTGAAAGCACAAAGAAACAGACAATTGTTTACAAAACAAAAGCAGTCAACGATGCATTCCTTTCAGATAACGTTTCTGAGAATTTCCTCTCAATGCACCGGAGGGAAGGAATGAACTATGTGGAGGAGACTAGAGAGAGTTATCTGGAATGAACTATAATGGAGGAGACTAGGGAGAGCTACCTGGAATTAACTATAATGGAGGAGACTAGAGAGAGTTATCTGGAATGAACTATGTGGAGGAGACTAGAGAGAGTTACCTGGAATGAACTATGTGGAGGAGACTAGAGAGAGCTACCTGGAATGAACTATGTGGAGGAGACTAGAGAGAGTTACCTGGAATGAACTATGTGGAGGAGACTAGAGAGAGTTACCTGAATGAACTATAATGGAGGAGACTTGAGAGCCACCTGGAATTAACTATGGGAGAAGACTAGAGAGAGTTACCTGGAATGAACTATGTGGAGGAGACTGAGAGAGCTACCTGGAATTAACTATGTGGAGGAGACTAGAGAGAGTTATCTGGAAAATGAACTATGTGGAGGAGACTAGAGAGAGCTACCTGGAATGAACTATGTGGAGGAGACTAGAGAGAGTTATCTGGAATGAACTATAATGGAGGAGACTAGAGAGAGTTACCTGGAATGAAATATGTGGAGGAGACTAGAGAGAGTTACCTGGAATGAAATATGTGGAGGAGACTAGAGAGTTGGAATGAACTAGAGAGAGTACCTGGAATGGAGGAGACTAGAGAGAGTTACCTGGAATGAACTATGTGGAGGAGACTAGAGAGAGCTACCTGGAATGAACTATGTGGAGGAGACTAGAGAGAGTTACCTGGAATGAATTACGGGAGGAGACTAGAGAGAGTTACCTGGAATGAATTATGTGGAGGAGACTAGTGAGAGCTACCTGGAATGAAATATGTGGAGGAGACTAGAGAGAGTTACCTGGAATTAACTAGAGACTATTGTAGATGTACTGAGTAGAGAATGTAGAATAGAAACCCTGTAAGAAAACAAGAGAACAACAGAAAGACTGAAAACTAGAGATACAAATGCCTATTTTTTCAAGAACATCCCACCCAAATATATTCATCACTGTCTCTAGGAGTAGTGCTCATATGGTCTCTAGGGAGTAGTGCATATAGTCCTAGGGAATAGTGTTCTTATGGTCTCTAGGGAATAGTGTTCATATGGTCTC
>NW_026278630.1:0-2105 GCF_023373465.1 Oncorhynchus keta | reverse complement strand
ATTTTCTCAGGTTTTCGGCTGCCAGTTCTGTTATACTCACAGGCACAATTTTAACAGTTTTGGAAACTTTAGAGTGTTTTCTATCCAAATCTACCAATTATATGCATATCCAATCTTCTGGGCCTGAGTAGATGGCAGTTTAATTTAGGCACGCTTTTCCTCCAAAATTCATACACTAGAGAACTTTTAACAAGTTACAAAATAAGTTTCATGGACTCACTCTGTGTGCAATAACAGTGTTTAACATGATTTCTTATTGACTACCTGATCTCTGTACCCCACACGTACAGTTATCTGCAAGGTCCCTCAGTCAAGAAGTGAATTTCAAACACAGATTCAACCACAAACACCAGGGAGGTTTTCTAATGCCTTGCAAAGAAGAGCATCTATTGGTAGATGGGTAAATATCCTTATGAGCATGGTGAAGTTATTAATTACACTTTGGATGGTGTATCAATACACCCAGTCACTACTAAAGATACAGGTGTTCTTCCTAACTCAGTTGCCGGAGAGGAAGGAAACACAGGCAATGGAACATCTGGATAAAAGAAACGGCTCGGGTCGCACAAAAGGGAATATGTCGTTGCGGATAAAGTTAGTATAAAATTTATGCCACAGGCTTCGACTCTGAGGGTCATGTAACGCTCGTCCTCTTCTTCTGATGAGGAGTAAGAGATATCGGACCAATTTGCAGCGTGTTAAGTGTCCATTTTAATATGTAAAACTGAACACTACAAAATACAAAATAACAAAGTGAAAGAACGAAACAAACGAAACAGTCCCGTGTGGCACAAACACTAACATGGAAAATAATCACCACAACTCAAAAGTGAAAACAGGCTACCTGAGTATGGTTCTCAATCAGGGACAACGATTGAAAGCTGCCTCTGATTGAGAACCATACCAGGCCAAACACAGAAATCCCAAATTATAGAAAAGTAACAGACTGCCCACCCCAACTCACGCCCCGACCATACTAAAACAAAGACAAAACAAAGGAACTAAGGTCAATCAGGGACAACGATTGACAGCTGCCTCTGATTGAGAACCATGCCAGGCCAAACACAGAAATCCCAAATTATAGAAAAGTCAAATAGACTGCCCACCCCCAACTCACGCCCTGACCATACTAAAACAAAGACAAAACAAAGGAACTAAGGTCAGAACGTGACAGTACCCCCCCAAAGGTGCGGACTCCGGCTACAAAGCCTGAACCTATAGGGGAGGGTCTGGGTGGCGTCTGTCCGCGGTGGCGGCTCTGGTGCGGGACGTGGACCCCACTCCACCATAGTTTTTGTCCGCCTCTCACCTGCCTCCGTGGCCTCTTTAGAGCGGCGACCCTCGCCACCGACCTCTCTGACTGGGGACCCTAGCCCGAGGTCCCAAATGAACGGGAGATTCCGGCAGCACCGGACGGACGGGAGATTCCGGCAGCACCGGACAGGCGGGCGGCTCCGGCAGCTCAGGACAGACGGGAGACTCGGGCAGCTCAGGACAGACGGGCGACTCGGGCAGCTCAGGACAGACGGGCGACTCGGGCAGCCCAGGACAGACGGGCGACTCGGGCAGCTCAGGACAGACGGGCGACTCGGGCAGCTCAGGACAGACGGGAGTCTCGGGCAGCTCAGGATAGACGGGAGACTCGGGCAGCTCAGGACAGACGGGAGACTCGGGGCAGCTCAGGACAGACGGGAGACTCTGGCAGCTCCAGGACAGACGGGAGACTCTGGCAGCTCAGGACAGACGGGAGACTCTGGCAGCTCAGGACAGACGGGAGACTCTGGCAGCTCAGGACAGACGGGAGACTCTGGCAGCTCAGGACAGATGGGAGACTGGCAGCGCTGGGCAGGAGGAAGAGTCTGGCAGCACTGGACAGGCGGGAGCACCTGTAGGGAGGAGACGGAGAGACAGCCTGGTGCGGGAGGCTGCCACCGGAGAGCTGGTGCATGGAGGTGGCACCGGATAGATCGGACCGTGAAGGCGCACTGGAGGTCTCGAGCACCGAGCCTACCCAACCCTACCTGGCTGAATGCTCCCCGTAGCCAGGCCAGTGCGGCGAGGTGGAATAGCCCGCACTGGACTGTTCTGGCGAACCGGGGACACTA
>NW_026278629.1:0-5378 GCF_023373465.1 Oncorhynchus keta | reverse complement strand
ATAGGGTCTGGCTTTGGGATATGGTTTTAGAGTTTAGATAGGGTCTGGCTTTGGGATATGGTTTTAGAGTTTAGATAGGGTCTGGCTTTGGGATATGGTTTTAGAGTTTAGATAGGGTCTGGCTTTGGGATATGGTTTTAGAGTTTAGATAGGGTCTGGCTTTGGGATATGGTTTTAGAGTTTAGATAGGGTCTGTCTTTGGTCTGGCTTTTTGGGGATTTATGGTTTTAGGTTTTAGTTTAGATAGGGTCTGGCTTTGGGATATGGTTTTAGAGTTTAGATAGGGTCTGGCTTTGGGATATGGTTTTAGAGTTTAGATAGGGTCTGGCTTTGGGATATGGTTTTAGAGTTTAGATAGGGTCTGGCTTTGGGATATGGTTTTAGAGTTTAGATAGGGTCTGGCTTTGGGATATGATTTTAGAGTTTAGATAGGGTCTGGCTTTGGGATATGGTTTTAGAGTTCAGATAGGGTCTGGCTTTGGGACATAGGTATTATTTTTTATTTAACATGGCAAGTCAGTTAAGATCAAATTCTTATTTACCAAAAGGCAAAAGGCCTCCTGCGGGGCGGGGGCTGGGATTAAAATTAAAATAAATTAAAATATAGGACAAAACACATCACGACAAGAGAGACAACACAACTCTACATAAAGAGAGACCTAAGACAACAACATAGCATGGCAGCAACACATGACAGCACAGCATGGTAGAAACACAACATATCAACATGGTAGCAACACAACATGGCAGCTACACACAACATGGTAGCAGCACAAAACAGGGTACAAACATTATTGGGCACAGACAACAGCCCAAAAGCAAGAAGGTAGAGACAACAATACATCACGAGAAGCAGCCACAACTGTCAGTAAGAGTGTCCATGACTGAGTCTTTGAATGAAGAGATAAAACAGTCCTGTTTGAGTGTTTGTTGCAGCTCGTTCCAGTCGCTAACTGCAGCAAACTGAAAAGACGAGTTTGGATAGGGGTTGGCTTTGAGATATAGTTACAGAGTTTGGATAGGGGTTGGCTTTGAGATATAGTTACAGAGTTTGGATAGGGGTTGGCTTTGAGATATAGTTACAGAGTTTGGATAGGGGTTGGCTTTGAGATATAGTTACAGAGTTTGGATAGGGGTTGGCTTTGAGATATAGTTACAGAGTTTGGATAGGGGTTGGCTTTGAGATATAGTTACAGAGTTTGGATAGGGGTTGGCTTTGAGATATAGTTACAGAGTTTGGATAGGGGTTGGCTTTGAGATATAGTTACAGAGTTTGGATAGGGGTTGGCTTTGAGATATAGTTACAGAGTTTGGATAGGGGTTGGCTTTGAGATATAGTTACAGAGTTTGGATAGGGGTTGGCTTTGAGATATAGTTACAGAGTTTGGATAGGGGTTGGCTTTGAGATATAGTTATAGTTTGGATAGGGGTTGGCTTTGAGATATAGTTACAGAGTTTGGATAGGGGTTGGCTTTGAGATATAGTTACAGAGTTTGGATAGGGGTTGGCTTTGAGATCTAGTTATAGTTTGGATAGGGGTTGGCTTTAAGATATAGTTACAGAGTTTGGATAGGGGTTGGCTATGAGATATAGTTTGATAGTGGAATTTCTAAATTCCTTATTGTTTTACAGCCAAAACCAAATTCGCACTCGTTTCTAATTCATTAATGAGGTGTAAGTTCATTAATTATGTATGAAGTAGATCGAGACCAGTCTTAAAAGTCAGGTAAGAGCGTTTAATTCCAGAGAGTACTAAATGCATACACACATTTCCACAGGTTATAAACTGAAAATGACGTCAGCGTTTTCCAAACGTTCTATTTCACAAGCAGAGGGGCGCCTTAGCTCTTGAGCCTTCGCGTTATCAGCACGAAGTCAAGGCCAGTCAGTATAAATCAACATTCTCGACAATCTGGAGATGGCCCGTTCCCACCACCTGGAGATTTGTACAACTGAATGAACTAAGGAACATACCTTCATTGTTACTAAACTCCTGACTACATTATATACAATTGGGAAAGGGAGCAAGAGAGAAAATTCACATGTACAGTACATTATAGCATTTGGACTAGTCAGTTCTGATTGGAATGTATACATAATTAGTCATTTCAACCATAATTTCCTCTATCAAGTTATAGTTTGGATAGGGTTTGGCTTTGAGATATAGTTATGATAGGGTTTGGCTTTGAGATATAGTTATGATAGGGGTTGGCTATGAGATATAGTTATAATAGGGGTTGGCTATGAGATATAGTTATGATAGGGGTTGGCTATGAGATATAGTTATAGCTTGGATAGGGTTTGGCTATGAGATATAGTTATGATAGGGTTTGGCTTTGAGATATAGTTATGATAGGGGTTGGCTATGAGATATAGTTATAGTTTGGATAGGGTTTGGCTATGAGATATAGTTATGATAGGGGTTGGCTATGAGATATAGTTATGATAGGGGTTGGCTATGAGATATAGTTATAGTTTGGATAGGGTTTGGCTATGAGATATAGTTTGGATAGGGGTTGGCTATGAGATATAGTTATGATAGGGGTTGGCTATGAGATATAGTTATGATAGGGGTTGGCTATGAGATATAGTTATGATAGGGGTTGGCTATGAGATATAGTTATGATAGGGGTTGGCTATGAGATATAGTTATAGTTTGGATAGGGTTTGGCTATGAGATATAGTTTGGATAGGGGTTGGCTATGAGATATAGTTATGATAGGGGTTGGCTATGAGATATAGTTATGATAGGGGTTGGCTATGAGATATAGTTATGATAGGGGTTGGCTATGAGATATAGTTATGATAGGGGTTGGCTATGAGATATAGTTATGATAGGGGTTGGCTATGAGATATAGTTATGATAGGGTTTGGCTATGAGATATAGTTATGATAGGGGTTGGCTATGAGATATAGTTATGATAGGGGTTGGCTATGAGATATAGTTATGATAGGGGTTTGGCTATGAGATATAGTTATGATAGGGGTTGGCTATGAGATATAGTTATGATAGGGGTTGGCTATGAGATATAGTTATGATAGGGGTTGGCTATGAGATATAGTTATGATAGGGGTTGGCTATGAGATATAGTTATGATAGGGGTTGGCTATGAGATATAGTTATAGTTTGGATAGGGGTTGGCTTTGAGATATAGTTATGATAGGGGTTGGCTATGAGATATAGTTATGATAGGGTTTGGCTATGAGATATAGTTATGATAGGGGTTGGCTATGAGATATAGTTATGATAGGGGTTGGCTATGAGATATAGTTATGGTTCGGATAGGGGTTGGCTTTGAGATATACAGTGCCTTGCGAAAGTATTCGGCCCCCTTGAAATGTGTGACCTTTTGCCACATTTCAGGCTTCAAACATAAAGATATAAAACTGTATTTTACAATCATTTTGCACGCCCAATTTTTCAGTTTTTGATTTGTTAAAAAAAAGTTTGAAATATCCAATAAATGTTGTTCCACTTCATGATTGTGTCCTACTTTTTGTTGATTCTTCACAAAAAAATACAGTTTTATATCTTTATGTTTGAAGCCTGATATGTGGCAAAAGGTCGCAAAGTTCAAGGGGGCCGAATACTTTCGCAAGGCACTGTAGTTATAGTTTGGATAGGATATATAGTTATAGTTCGGATTGGGGTTTGGTTTGGGATATTGTTCGCATAGGGTTGGCTTTTGGATATAGTCATAGAGTTTGGACAGATAGTGGTTAGATAAGGCACTGGTTAGTGTTAGGTTTTAGATAGTCAGTGGTTTGGTTCGGGGTTGGATAAGGCAGGGACTAGTTTTCGAGTTTGGTATTTAGTGTCAGATAAGACAGGGTAAGAAGGATGAGATAGGGGTTTGGGTAGGGGTTGGATAGATGTTGTAAAGCTATTGGATAGGTGTTAGATATAAAGCTGGGAGGGACTAGAGTTTGGGTCGGTGTTGGATATAAATATGTTGTATAATTGGACTGGCTGTGATACTAAACTCTTTGCTGCGGCAGTGTTTCCATTGTTTCTGTTAGTCCCTACAGCCAGGTAATGATGTTTCCATTGTTTCTGTTAGTCCCTACAGCCAGGTAATGATGTTTCCATTGTTTCTGTTAGTCCCTACAGCCAGGTAATGATGTTTCCATTGTTTCTGTTAGTCCCTACAGCCAGGTAATGATGTTTCCATTGTTTCTGTTAGTCCCTACAGCCAGGTAATGATGTTTCCATTGTTTCTGTTAGTCCCTACAGCCAGGTAATGATGTTTCCATTGTTTCTGTTAGTCCCTACAGCCAGGTAATGATGTTTCCATTGTTTCTGTTAGTCCCTACAGCCAGGTAATGATGGTTCCATTGTTTCTGTTAGTCCCTACAGCCAGGTAATGATGTTTCCATTGTTTCTGTTAGTCCCTACAGCCAGGTAATGATGTTTCCATTGTTTCTGTTAGTCCCTACAGCCAGGTAATGATGTTTCCATTGTTTCTGTTAGTCCCTACAGCCAGGTAATGATGGTTCCATTGTTTCTGTTAGTCCCTACAGCCAGGTAATGATGTTTCCATTGTTTCTGTTAGTCCCTACAGCCAGGTAATGATGTTTCCATTGTTTCTGTTAGTCCCTACAGCCAGGTAATGATGTTTCCATTGTTTCTGTTAGTCCCTACAGCCAGGTAATGATGTTTCCATTGTTTCTGTTAGTCCCTACAGCCAGGTAATGATGGTTCCATTGTTTCTGTTAGTCCCTACAACCAGGTAATGATGTTTCCATTGATTCTGTTAGTCCCTACAGCCAGGTAATGATGTTTCCATTGTTTCTGTTAGTCCCTACAGCCAGGTAATGATGTTTCCATTGTTTCTGTTAGTCCCTACAGCCAGGTAATGATGTTTCCATTGTTTCTGTTAGTCCCTACAGCCAGGTAATGATGTTTCCATTGTTTCTGTTAGTCCCTACAGCCAGGTAATGATGTTTCCAGGTGCTCCAGTTGTATACCTAAAACCCGGCTGTGGAAAACCATGGAGGTTTTATTGCTGTGAGAAACAGACAGGGATTGAAATACTATTTGAAATCATTTCAAGCACTGTACCAAGCTTGATTGAGCTTTCCTGGCTTAATGCACCAATTGAATTGTCACAAAACTATAATATTAGTTGAATATCTAATGACAGATTGTGACCTCCACATTCCAGGTTAATTGTCCTCATTTCAACTAGTTAAAGATATTTCCAGGGCGGCCACTCCAACATCATATTCACCTCCGCGAACGAGGATAAACCACTTAACACCACTTAACACCACTGCCATAGCTTCATTTCACACAATACATTCTGAGCAATTGCTCAATCCCCTACTTGTTCGTACCTGATTGCCTGTGAAAACTGTTTCGGAGCCGAGAGGAAAAA
>NW_026278628.1:0-1749 GCF_023373465.1 Oncorhynchus keta | reverse complement strand
TCTAGAACAGGGGTGTCAAACATACGGCCCGCGGGCAGGAACCGGCCCCCAAGGAGGTTCGATCAGGCCCGCAGGATAATTTGAAAGTGGAAAAAATGCATAAAAGACATGGAATTAATATTTTTAATTCGCTGCAATTCATGGATTATCCGCTAAGGGGCGCACTCTTTCCATCAGAGTAGAAGACAAGCCGCATCACTGAGACAGACTGAAAACAGCAGACGGTATCAATGCGCCATCTGCTGCTTGTTACGACGTTGTTAATATCATTAGCCAAAATGTCGTTATCCAAACGGAGAAAAGTAGATAAGGAGTGTAGAATTTTCAAGAAAAATGGACCACGTCCTATTTATTTACAGAGATGCACGGAAAACCTTTGTGCTTGGTGTGTTTGCAACAAGTTTCGGTATTGAAGGAATATAATATTCGACGCCACTACGAGACTCATCACAGCGAAAAATATGACGGCTTGCAAGGACAACTGAGAAGAGATAAGATTAACGAATTGCTGGCGGGTCTGAGGAAACAGCAGTCAACTTTCATCCAGAGCCGAGAAGTCAGTGAAGCAGCGGTAAAAGCCAGCTACCTAATTGCTAGCGAAATAGCATTAGCATCGAAGCCGTATTCCGACGGTGACTTTGTTAAACGATGCATGATGAAGGCGGCTGAACTTGTATGTCCCGAGAGCGACAAGCTTTTGCCAATATTAGCCTGACGAGGAATACTCGGCAGATTTGAAGAGCAAATTTGCCTCTGTAGGTCTGGACAGATTTTATCAGTATCTACTACCAGGGTACCCCAAATTAACAGCCCTGGCTGCTAAAATTTTGTGCATGTTTGGGACAACCTACCTTTGTGAACAAATTTTCTCAGTGATGAATATCAATAAAACAAAAATGCGTTCAAGGCTCACAAACAAGCACTTAAATGACATTCTGAAAGTGACAGCTAGTCAGGACATGACACCTGGTGTTGATGCACTTGTACAGGCCAAAAGATGCCAAGTTTCAGGTACAAATACAAGTCCAGACTAGACTAACACCTTTAAAATGCTGCCTTAGATACTGTTTGCATTGAAAGAATACAGCTCTGTGAAGATGAATCCTTACTGTGGTGATTTAAAAATGTGCACTTTAATGTTAGTCAGCAGCTTCAAAACAAAAGTTGTGTGATGGAATTCTACTGTTCATACAACTCCATACATTTTCAGTATGTATTGTATGTGTATGTATGTTTCATGTATGAAGTTTACAGATTTACAGGACAGGCGAACACTTTCTTCATTACACATTTAAAATCACTCTCCTTAGTTTGTAAGGTGTACGCAGGGATTACATTTAGATTTTATATGCGTATGTGTAAGTGGTTTAAAAATTCCTTTCTTTAAAGTCTCATTTAATCTTAAAGTGCATTACTATATTTTTCAGTACCAATTAAAGTTTTGTGCCTTTGTACAATCAGTGGGATCAGTTGCAATGCATATTTGTGAATGATAAAAGTAAATTGCACATTTGTCTAAGGAAATATGAGGTGTTTCATGAAATGTTTTGTAAAAGGATAGTTCATTAAATTTCAATATTTTCCTAATGTTCTTGTGCTTCTTTACACCAAAACAAAGGAAAGACATGATATTTTGGTTATTTATAGCAGAGTATGGTATAATTTTAATGGTCCGGCCCACTTGACATCTCCCTAGGCCGTATGTGGCCTACGATGCGAAATGAGTTTGACACCCCTGCTCTAAAGCTT
>NW_026278627.1:0-9480 GCF_023373465.1 Oncorhynchus keta | reverse complement strand
AACAACGGAATGAGACTTTCAAATGCCTCTGCTGTTCATAATCAAACTCTGATGGACTAAAAGACAACTGTACTGTAGACTGAGACCACCCTTGGAGAGAGGCCGAGAGGAAAGAGAGAGACAGAGAAAAAGAGGGAGAGAGCGTGCAGAGAGAGAGAGAGAGAACAAGAGAATGTGAGAGTGAGAGATTGGATCTGAGACCTTCATTACATTAGAGGCTGATGATTTACTATGTGATTTAATCACTCTGCACACCACCCTCACATCACTCACATCAGTCAGAGAGAGAAACAGAGCTGCATGCTGAGGCCCATACTGGAGGACGTCACTGTCTCACTGCCTGACTGGCTGGTTGGTTAACTGTCTCACTGCCTGACTGGCTGGTTGGTTAACTGTCTCACTGCCTGACTGGCTGGTTAACTGTCTCACTGCCTGACTGGCTGGTTAACTGTCTCACTGCCTGACTGGCTGGTTAACTGTCTCACTGCCTGACTGGCTGGTTGGTTAACTGTCTCACTGCCTGACTGACTGGTTGGTTAACTGTCTCACTGCCTGACTGGCTGGTTGGTTAACTGTCTCACTGCCTGACTGGCTGGTTGGTTAACTGTCTCACTGCCTGACTGGCTGGTTAACTGTCTCACTGCCTGACTGGCTGGTTAACTGTCTCACTGCCTGACTGGCTGGTTAACTGTCTCACTGCCTGACTGGCTGGTTGGTTAACTGTCTCACTGCCTGACTGACTGGTTGGTTAACTGTCTCACTGCCTGACTGGCTGGTTGGTTAACTGTCTCACTGCCTGACTGGCTGGTTGGTTAACTGTCTCACTGCCTGACTGACTGTCTGGTTGGTTAACTGTCTCACTGCCTGACAGACTGTCTGGTTGGTTAACTGTCTCACTGCCTGACTGGCTGGTTGGTTAACTGTTTCACTGCCTGACTGACTGTCTGGTTGGTTAACTGTCTCACTGCCTGACTGACTGTCTGGTTGGTTAACCGTCTCAGGGCCTGACTGATTGTCTGGTTGGTTAACTGTCTCACTGCCTGACTGACTGTCTGGTTGGCTAACCGTCTCACTGCCTGACTGACTCTGTACTGTTAAACCCCCACTCCCTCAGAGCACTGATAAACCAGGGTAGGTCTGTACTGTAAAACCCCAACTCCCTCAGAGCACTGATAAACCAGGGTAGGTCTGTACTGTAAAACCCCCACGCCCTCAGAGCACTGATAAACCAGGGCATCTCTGTACTGTAAAACCCCCACGCCCTCAGAGCACTGATAAACCAGGGCATTTCTGTACTGTAAAACCCCCACGCCCTCAGAGCACTGATAAACCAGGGCATCTCTGTACTGTAAAACCCCCACGCCCTCAGAGCACTGATAAACCAGGGCATCTCTGTACTGTAAAACCCCCAGTCCCTCAGAGCACTGATAAACCAGGGCATCTCTGTACTGTAAAACCCCCACGCCCTCAGAGCACTGACAAACCAGGGCATCTCTGTACTGTAAAACCCCCACGCCCTCAGAGCACTGATAAACCAGGGCATCTCTGTACTGTAAAACCCCCACGCCCTCAGAGCACTGATAAACCAGGGCATCTCTGTACTGTAAAACCCCCACGCCCTCAGAGCACTGATAAACCAGGGCATCTCTGTACTGTAAAACCCCCACGCCCTCAGAGCACTGATAAACCAGGGCATCTCTGTACTGTAAAACCCCCACGCCCTCAGAGCACTGATAAACCAGGGCATCTCTGTACTGTAAAACCCCCACGCCCTCAGAGCACTGATAAACCAGGGCATCTCTGTACTGTAAAACCCCCACGCCCTCAGAGCACTGATAAACCAGGGCATCTCTGTACTGTAAAACCCCCACGCCCTCAGAGCACTGATAAACCAGGGCATCTCTGTACTGTAAAACCCCCACGCCCTCAGAGCACTGATAAACCAGGGCATCTCTGTACTGTAAAACCCCCACGCCCTCAGAGCACTGATAAACCAGGGCATCTCTGTACTGTAAAACCCCCACGCCCTCAGAGCACTGATAAACCAGGGCATCTCTGTACTGTAAAACCCCACGCCCTCAGAGCACTGATAAACCAGGGCATCTCTGTACTGTAAAACCCCCACGCCCTCAGAGCACTGATAAACCAGGGCATCTCTGTACTGTAAAACCCCCACGCCCTCAGAGCACTGATAAACCAGGGCATCTCTGTACTGTAAAACCCCCACGCCCTCAGAGCACTGATAAACCAGGGCATCTCTGTACTGTAAAACCCCCACGCCCTCAGAGCACTGATAAACCAGGGCATCTCTGTACTGTAAAACCCCCACGCCCTCAGAGCACTGATAAACCAGGGCATCTCTGTACTGTAAAACCCCACGCCCTCAGAGCACTGATAAACCAGGGCATCTCTGTACTGTAAAACCCCCACGCCCTCAGAGCACTGATAAACCAGGGCATCTCTGTACTGTAAAACCCCCACGCCCTCAGAGCACTGATAAACCAGGGCATCTCTGTACTGTAAAACCCCCACGCCCTCAGAGCACTGATAAACCAGGGCATCTCTGTACTGTAAAACCCCCACGCCCTCAGAGCACTGATAAACCAGGGCATCTCTGTACTGTAAAACCCCCACGCCCTCAGAGCACTGATAAACCAGGGCATCTCTGTACTGTAAAACCCCCACGCCCTCAGAGCACTGATAAACCAGGGCATCTCTGTACTGTAAAACCCCCACGCCCTCAGAGCACTGATAAACCAGGGCATCTCTGTACTGTAAAACCCCACGCCCTCAGAGCACTGATAAACCAGGGCATCTCTGTACTGTAAAACCCCCACGCCCTCAGAGCACTGATAAACCAGGGCATCTCTGTACTGTAAAACCCCCACGCCCTCAGAGCACTGATAAACCAGGGCATCTCTGTACTGTAAAACCCCCACTCCCTCAGAGCACTGATAAACCAGGGCATCTCTGTACTGTAAAACCCCACGCCCTCAGAGCACTGATAAACCAGGGCATCTCTGTACTGTAAAACCCCCACTCCCTCAGAGCACTGATAAACCAGGGCATCTCTGTACTGTAAAACCCCCACGCCCTCAGAGCACTGATAAACCAGGGCATCTCTGTACTGTAAAACCCCACGCCCTCAGAGCACTGATAAACCAGGGCATCTCTGTACTGTAAAACCCCCACGCCCTCAGAGCACTGATAAACCAGGGCATCTCTGTACTGTAAAACCCCCACGCCCTCAGAGCACTGATAAACCAGGGCACCTCTGTACTGTAAAACCCCCAGTCCCTCAGAGCACTGATAAACCAGGGCATCTCTGTACTGTAAAACCCCACGCCCTCAGAGCACTGATAAACCAGGGCACCTCTGTACTGTAAAACCCCCACGCCCTCAGAGCACTGATAAACCAGGGCATCTCTGTACTGTAAAACCCCCACGCCCTCAGAGCACTGATAAACCAGGGCACCTCTGTACTGTAAAACCCCCACGCCCTCAGAGCACTGATAAACCAGGGCATCTCTGTACTGTAAAACCCCCACGCCCTCAGAGCACTGATAAACCAGGGCATCTCTGTACTGTAAAACCCCACGCCCTCAGAGCACTGATAAACCAGGGCATCTCTGTACTGTAAAACCCCACTCCCTCAGAGCACTGATAAACCAGGGCATCTCTGTACTGTAAAACCCCCACGCCCTCAGAGCACTGATAAACCAGGGCATCTCTGTACCTGTAAAACCCCCAGGCCCTCAGAGCACTGATAAACCAGGGCATCTCTCTGCTGTAAGCCCCCAGTCCCCTCAGGCACTGATAAACAAGGGCATCTCATGCTGTAAAACCCCAGGCCGCAGACATGATAAACCAGGGCATCTCTGTACTGTAAAACCCCAGGCCCTCAGAGCACTGATAAACCCAGGGCATCTCATGCTGTAAAACCCCACGCCCTCAGAGCACTTTGAAATAAACCAGAACACTCTGTATGTAAAACCCCCCACGCCCTCAAGAGCACTGACAAACCCAGGGCATCTCTGTACTGTAGGCCCCAGTCCTCAGAGCACTGATAAACCAGGGTATCTCTGTACTGTAAACCCCAGGCCCTCAGAGCACTGATAAACCAGGCATCTCTGTACTGTAAAACCCCACGCCCTCAGAGCACTGATAAACCAGGGCATCTCTGTACTGTAAAACCCCCTACGCCCTCAGAGCACTGATAAACCAGGGCATCTCTCTGTACTGCCACTCAAACTGATAAACCCAGGTCTGCCCCTCAGAGCACTGATAAACCAGGGCATCTCTGTACTGTAAAACCCCCACGCCCTCAGAGCACTGATAAACCAGGGCATCTCTGTACTGTAAAACCCCCACGCCCTCAGAGCACTGATAAACCAGGGCATCTCTGTACTGTAAAACCCCACGCCTCAGAGCACTGATAAACCAGGGCATCTCTGTACTGTAAACCCCAGGCCCTCAGAGCACTGATAAACCCCCTGTACTGTAAAACCCCCACGCCCTCAGAGCACTGATAAACCAGGGCATCTCTGTACTGTAAAACCCCACGCCCTCAGAGCACTGATAAACCAGGGCATCTCTGTACTGTAAAAACCCCCACGCCCTCAGAGCACTGATAAACCAGGGCATCTCTGTACTGTAAAACCCCCCACGCCCTCAGAGCACTGATAAACCAGGGCATCTCTGTACTGTAAAACCCCACGCCCTCAGAGCACTGATAAACCAGGGCATCTCTGTGTACGCCCTCAGAGCACTGATAAACCAGGGCATCTCTGTACTGTAAAACCCCCACGCCCTCAGAGCACTGATAAACCAGGGCATCTCTGTACTGTAAAACCCCCCACGCCCTCAGAGCACTGATAAACCAGGGCATCTCTGTAAAATGTAAAACCCCAGCCCTCAGAGCACTGATAAACCAGGGCGTCTCTGTGCTGTAAAACCCCACTCCTCAGGCACTTTGATCCAGGGCATCTCTGTACTGTAAAACCCCCCGCCCTCAGGCACTGATAAACTGAAGGATCCTCTGTGCTACTTAAAACCCCACGCCCTCAGAGCACTGATAAACCAGGGGCATCTCTGTACTGTAAAACCCCACGCCTGATAAAAGGGCATTCTGAATTGAGCACTGATAAATTGGATCGATTAAAACCCCTTCGGCCTGGGTCAAAAGGAAAGCTATCCAGAGTGTATATTGAATTTCACACACAAACTTTTATATTTTTTATACTGTGTGATCTTAAGTGCATTCTAACAACAGACACATTCCCTCTGATGTAAACAGCCTGAGAATAAGATACATCTGTTTCACAGTAACACATTGTTGTTTAATGTGATCACATCATGGTGGATTGTAGACGCTGTTTGCCCTCTGGCACTGAAAACCACATCCCTGACTGGCTAAAACACACTGTCTTGAATTGTTTCTCTCCCTGACTGTCTAAGGAACAACACCAAAACAATCCCCCTGACTGGCTAAATACACAGTCTCCTGAACTGTCTAAAGCAGACACAGTCTCCCCCTGACTGTCTAAAAACACACTCTGAGTCTAAGATACCTGTCTCCCCTGACTGTTTAAATCACACAGTCTCCCCTGACTGTCTAAATCACACAGTCTCCCCTGACTGTCTAAATCACACAGTCTCCCCTGACTGGCTAAATCACACAGTCTCCCTGACTGTCTAAATCACACAGTCTCCCTGACTGTCTAAATCACACAGTCTCCCCTGACTGTCTAAATCCCACACAGTCTCCCACTGACTGTCTAAATCCCACAGTCTCTGACTGTCTAAATCACACAGTCTCCTGACTGTCTAAAATCACACAGTCTCCCTGACTGTCTAAAACTCTCCACAGTCTCCCCTGACTGTCTAAAACACAGTCTCCCGACTGTCTGTCTCCCTGACTGTCTAAATCCCACAGTCTCCCCTGACTGTCTAAAACACAGTCTCCCCTGACTGTCTAAAGCCACAGTCTCCCTGACTGTCTAAAGCCACAGTCTCCCCTGACTGTCTAAATCACACAGTCTCCCTGACTGTCTAAAACACAGTCTCCCCCTGACTGTCTAAATCACACAGTCTCCCTGACTGTCTAAATCACACAGTCTCCCCTGACTGTCTAAATCACACAGTCTCCCTGACTGTCTAAATCAAAGTCTCCCCCTGACTCTAAAACACCTCCCCTGACTGGCTAAATCACCAGTCTCCCTGACTGTCTGACTGTCTAAATCACACAGTCTCCCTGACTGTCTAAAACACACAGTCTCCCTGACTGTCTAAATCCACACAGTCTCCCTGACTGTCTAAATCACACTCCCCTGACTGGCTAAATCACCAGTCTCTGACTGTCTAAATCACACAGTCCCCTGACTGTCTAAATCACACAGTCTCCCCTGACTGTCTAAATCACACAGTCTCCCCCTGACTGGCTACAGTCTCCCCTGTCTAAAGCACACAGTCTCCCCCTGACTGTCTAAATCACAGTCTCCTGACAGTCTCCCTGACTGTCTAAAACACAGTCTCCCCTGACTGTCTAAATCACACAGTCTCCCCTGACTAAAACACCTGATCTCCCCTGACTGTCTAAATCCACACAGTCTCCTGACTGTCACAAATCACCAGTCTCCCCACTGACTGTCACAAATCACCACAGTCTCCCTGACTGTCTAAATCACACAGTCTCCCTGACTGTCTACATCCACTACAGTCTCCCCTGACTGTCTAAATCACACAGTCTCTGACTGTCTAAAACACCTGATCTCCTGACTGTCCACAAATCCACCTGGTCTCCCCTGACTGTCTAAAACACACAATCCCCTGACTGGCTTTCAATCACAGTCTCCCCTGACTGTCTAAATCACACAGTCTCCCCTATTTCAGCTCGTCCACAGTCTCCCTGACTTTGCTCTAAAACCTAGTCTCCTGTTAACCTGAAACACACCGTCTCCCCTGACTGTCTAAATCACACAGTCTCCCTGACTGTCTAAACACACAGTCTCCTATGACTGTCTAAATCACACAGTCTCCCTGACTGTCTAAATACACAGTCTCCCTGACTGGCTAAATCACACAGTCTCCCCTGACTGGCTAAATCACACAGTCTCCCTGACTGTCTAAATCACACAGTCTCCCTGACTGTCTAAATCACACAGTCTCCCTGACTGTCTAAATCATACAGTCTCCCTGACTGTCTAAAACACAGTCTCCCTGACTGTCTAAAACACAGTCTCCCCTGACTGTCTAAATCACACAGTCTCCCCTGACTGTCTAAAACACAGTCTCCCTGACTGTCTAAAACACAGTCTCCCCCTGACTGTCTAAATCACACAGTCTCCATCTGACTGTCTAAAACACAGTCTCCCCTGACTGTCTAAATCACACAGTCTCCCCTGACTGTCTAAATCACACAGTCTCCCCTGACTGGCTAAATCACACAGTCTCCCCTGACTGGCTAAATCACACAGTCTCCCCTGACTGGCTAAATCACACAGTCTCCCCTGACTGTCTAAATCACACAGTCTCCCCCTGACTGCCTAAATCACACAGTCTCCCCCTGACTGTCTACATCACACAGTCTTCCCCTGACTGTCTAAAACACAGTCTCCCCTGACTGTCTAAATCACACAGTCTCCCCTGACTGTCTAAATCACAAAGTCTCCACTGACTGTCTAAATCACACAGTCTCCCCTTGACTGTCTAAATCACAGTCTCCCCCTGACTGTCTAAATCACACAGTCTCCCCTGACTGTCTAAATCACACAATCTCCCCTGACTGTCTAAATCACACAGTCTCCCCCTGACTGTCTAAATCACACAGTCTCCCCTGACTGTCTAAATCACACAGTCTCCCCTGACTGTCTAAATCACACAGTCTCCCCCTAACTGTCTAAATCACACAGTCTCCCCTGACTGTCTAAATCACACAGTCTCCCCTGACTGTCTAAAACACAGTCTCCCCTGACTGTCTAAATCACACAGTCTCCCTGACTGTCTAAATCACACAGTCTCCCCTTGACTGCCTAAATCAGTCTCCCCTGACTGTCTAAATCACACAGTCTCCCTGACTGACTAAATCACACAATCCCCTGACTGTCTAAATCACACAGTCTCCCCTGACTGTCTAAATCACACAGTCTCCCCTGACTGTCTAAATCACACAGTCTCCCCCTGACTGTCTAAATCACACAGTCTCCTATGACTGTCTAAATCACACAGTCTCCCCCTGACTGTCTAAATCACACAGTCTCCCCTGACTGTCTAAATCACACAGTCTCCCCCTGACTGTCTAAAAAACATATCCAACAGCACAGCTGAGGAACAGAGGGGTGGATGGATAGATGGATGAATGGCTTGACTGATTTTTGGATGGAAGGCAACAAAATAGGACAAAACTATGGTAGAATTTCCCACTGTCAGAAAGCAGCTGAGCGGGGATTGGAGAGTTGAGGAGTCTGCCCCAATTCCACCCATCCTCTCCAGTGGGCACTGAGAGCCCTGTGAGACTTGGTCCCAATTCCACCCATCCTCTCCAGTGGGCACTGAGAGCCCTGTGAGACTTGGCCCAATTCCACCCATCCTCTCCAGTGGGCACTGAGAGCCCTGTTAGACTTGGCCCAATTCCACCCATCCTCTCCAGTGGGCACTGAGAGCCCTGTGAGACTTGGCCCAATTCCACCCATCCTTTCCAGTGGGCACTGAGAGCCCTGTGAGACTTGGCGCCATAAGAAGCCATTGTCCCTTAGTTATTGGGGCCAGGTTCCAGAATCCAGACAGAGACATTGGGGCCATCAGGGGACATCCACTGCCTGTTGGTCATTATGGATGGATTCCAGTAAAAAGCAGTGAGTGGGCCAATGCCACCCCCAACCCAGGCCTCAACCCGTCAGCTTCGGCCCCAATGCCACCCCAACGCAGGCCTCAACCCTCAAACCTCAGCTCCGGCCCCGGCTCCAATGCCACCCCAACCCAGGCCTAAACCCGTCAGCTTCGGCCCCAATGCCACCCCAACGCAGGCCTCAACCCTCAAACCTCAGCTCCGGCCCCGGCTCCAATGCCACCCCAAACCAGGCCTCAACCTCAGCTCCGGCCCCGGCTCCAATGCTGGCCTGTCTGGCTTGTAGACAGAGAGAGGAATGTCTCTATAAAAGTGCCAGGTTATGAAATGACAAAGGTCACCTATTCAGCCGAGGAACAACCGAGGCACGGAATCCTAGAACAGTTCTGAATTCATTCACTCTTAGTAAAAGCTAACTACAGTAACTAGGAGCAATGGGTGAGGTCAGGAAATGAAAGCTCAAATAGCACCTGTCTGATGAGGCAACAGAGGCTGTCTCTCTCAGACTTAGCCTTTGTGACAGTGTTTGGGTTATATGATCAGTTACATTGGCACTGTAGCTACGAGCCTCCTTCTAACCCAGTGGTATTCAAAGTCAGGGTTGCAACCCCTAGTGGGGTCATGGAGGAACTGCA
>NW_026278626.1:0-2345 GCF_023373465.1 Oncorhynchus keta | reverse complement strand
AGGAGTATATGAAGGAGTGACCAGGGGATCAGACTGTGGAAGTCTTTCCACTACATTAGGAGGTATACGAAGGAGTGACCAGGACTGTGACTGTGGAAGTCTTTCCACTACATTAGGAGTATATGAAGGAGTGACCAGGATCCAGACTGTGGAAGTCTTTCCACTACATTAGGAGTATATGAAGGAGTGACCAGGATCAGACTGTGGAAGTCTTTCCACTACATTAGAGTATATGAAGGAGTGACCAGGGGATCACACTGTGGAAGTCTTTCCACTACATTAGGAGTATACGAAGGAGTGACCAGGATCAGACTGTGGAAGTCTTTCCACTACATTAGAGTATATGAGGAGTATATGAAGGTGATCAGGATCACACTGTGGAAGTCTTTCCACTACATTAGAGTATATGAAGGAGCGAACAGGATCAGACTGTGGAAGTCTTTCCACTACATTAGAGAGTATATGAAGGAGCCACCAGGATCAGACTGTGGAAGTCTTTCCACTACATTAGGAGTATATGAAGGAGTGACCAGGATCACACTGTGGAAGTCTTTCCACTACATTAGAGTATATGAAGGAGTGACCAGGGATCACACTGTGGAAGTCTTTCCACTACATTAGGAGTATATGAAGGAGCTACCAGGATCAGACTGTGGAAGTCTTTCCACTACATTAGAGTATATGAAGGAGTGACCCAGGATCACACTGTGGAAGTCTTTCCACTACATTAGGAAGTATATGAAGGAGCTAGAGCCAGGATCAGACTGTGGAAGTCTTTCCACTACATTAGGATTATATGAAGGAGCGACCAGGATCAGACTGTGGAAGTCTTTCCACTACATAGGATCCTATGAAGGAGCGACCAGGATCAGACTGTGGAAGTCTTTCCACTACACAGTGGAGGATCCTCAGAGGAGGAAGGGGGAGGACCATCCTAGTGAAACATTACAAAAACGTTAGATAAAACTACACTACATAAAGAAGTCACCAAGTAATTGATTAAAACACACTGTTTTTGCAATAAAAGCCTACAGTAGCCTCAACAGCACTCTGTAGGGTAGCACCAGGAGTGTAGCCGGAGGACAGCTAGCTTCCGTCCTCTGTGTACATTGACTTCAATACAAAACCTAGGGCTCATGGTTCTCACCCCCTTCCATGACTTGCACAGTAATTATGACAACTTTCGGAGGAAGTCCAACCTATCAGAGATCTTGCAACATGAACTGACATGTCCACCCAATCAAAGTATCAGAGATTGAATCTAGTACTGAAAGCATAAGCTAAAGCTAGCCAACACTAGTGCATACAATGTGGTGAGTAGACTCAAAGAGAAAGATAGACAATAGTTAAACAGTTTGAACAAGTTAATTTCTTCCCAAGTTAAGGAGAGAGAGCAAGAGGATGAGATTGTTGTATTTTTAAAACTTTCACTTTCACAAATTTTCCCCCAACATAACTTTGAACACTCTCTAGCAGTTGGAGGTTGAATCACCTGGAGCTCAACATTTAAACACACTGTAAAATAACGGGTACGTTTTGCGACTAAAGATACTCTTCTAGCTAACTGACCACCGATTTCCATTGCAGTTTATGTAGTTAAGTTTTCAACAAAGTAATATATATATATATATACACACATTTTGTGGGACATGTTGTATATTGTAAAATTTGCCTGCGCGACAGACCACACATCATTTAATATCCAACGTTTTACCTCTGAAATATAGCTAACGAATTTCAGCCAAGTCATTGCTTCTTACCGGAAGGCCAACTAGTCATTGCTTCTTACCGGAAGGCCAACTAGTCATTGCTTCTTACCGGAAGGCCAACTAGTCAACTAGTCAACTAGTCAACTATCTAGTAAACACTTCGGATACGAGGTTGGTGTCTCCTTTTTAAACTAAATTAAATGGATATATCTGGTATATATCTGGTATATATCTGGTATATATCTGGTATATATCTGGTATATATCTGGTAATTGAAAATAGTAAGGTGGCCAATAACTGGGGACCGTATGCCAATGATACAGGATGTATTTTTTTTGCTAAAGCGCTTAGCTGATAGAAGTCGTATTTCCACTGAAATGTCAAACATGCTAATTGCTAGCCCGTTAGCCAACATTTTTACCACACCAATAATCACAAAACATTGATGGCTTGATCACAAGATGGCTCTGTTGAAGGTAATATATTTCTTAAACGCTGTTGAATATGCCGATGATACAGTGTGCCAAGCTAGCTAGCAAATGCAGCTATCTAGTTTAGCCAACTCGAGCACCCGGATCAAACAGAGGGATGCTATGTTAGCTAGCTGGCTATAACAGAGGGATGCTATGTTGGCTA
>NW_026278625.1:0-20415 GCF_023373465.1 Oncorhynchus keta | reverse complement strand
GGCAGTACCTGTATGGTTAGTGAGAAAGTCCATATTGCAAATGTACGGTCCCTTACTAGACGTCCGAAATCGCTTGTAAAATTCATGGACGGCGTCGGGCCGAGCGGCAGGGCCGGACCTACCAGGAAGTCATCAAATGAACGTTGTCGGACATTCGGTTTCCGTTTACAAAAATAATAAGATTTATGTCATTTTTCCCATGTCCCGGAAATTCCCACAAGAGGGCATAAGCAATCATATGGCTATTGCTACAAAACATCACGATTCACGACGGGGCCTTATCTCGAAAACTGAAAATATTTAGAAGCCGAAACTCGGTGAGCGTAGGGGCGGCATAATGGGCAGTTGGCCCCGAACAAGATGGCGTCTAGGCCTCAACGGTTTTTGAGTTATGGCCATTTATCTGGGATTAAAGGTCCAAAATGAAAATAGAGAAATTATTTTTCCACTTCACGTCAAAGTCAAGGAGCCTCCGGTGTCAATAAAAAAGAACCAGCCATTTATCTATCGTCATTTAAGAGAAATCGCATAACGACACCTTGGTGATGTTCACGGATAGGTGTGTTTTTTTTCAACGGTTACAGATCCAGTTGCAGGTTGTTCTTACGAATCTTTTTAAAGTGTGCTGCGGAGCTCTGCGAGATTTCTGTGATTTTCTATGATTTTCTGAAATAACACACACTCACTAAACCCTCCGTAAATAACTCAGTTCTTAACGTAAAGACTTAAAACTCGGGATTCTGTAAAGGCATACCCCAATCATGATATGAGTTTATTTATAGCTTCCTGTGCCAACCGGAAGTGCCTTTAATGGTGTCACAGTGGCAGTTTCCATGGGTTAAAAAGGTCAGATCTTTTCAAAACTTCATATGTGTGACTAGGTAACCCTCATGAACTGTAAATCAGTCATTTCTCCCAGCAGATGTCAAAGAAAAGCTCTCACACGCACACACAGCAAGGATGGAGTGAAAAGTGTGGTTCTTAAAGACACAGAGAGCAGGCAATGGCATAAACATAATGTCTAGGCCGTGCCGAGTTCAACGAGATATCCCGCTTGACCGTAGCTCGCTCGGTCTGAGCGCAGCGACCATTAGAAAAGTAGGCCCAAATGAAGCCTGCCCCACAACGTCATTTGCTTTTGGGTGACAGTGAGAGAACCGTTAGGTGAGAAGCACACCTTCGACCTCAGGTATGTTCCTAAGGTCCTTCCGATCCGTGCAAGCCTAACGTTGACAGTGTGGCATTAACCCTTAATAGTTAAAAGATGGTGTTTACTTCAAAAGTTTGCATTGATTTCTCTCCCCATAGGAATACATTGCCTTTACCCCTAAATTCAACCTGAAGTCTATATGGGTTATGAATGCCGTATGAACCTGTCTTTGGTAACAGTCCATCAGGCCAGTATGAGGTCTACCTGTGTTGATTCTAAGCTTCCTGGACCAACCGGAAGTGGTTAAAATCACCCTAAAAGTGTTTTTCCATTACCTGCCTGCAGTTTGATAGACATAGTGCATTCAACCCTGTGTAAATCAGTCAATTCTTAACGTAAGGACTTAAAACTCAGGATTCTGTAAAAGCATAGCCCAGTGAGGATATGTGTTGACTTATAGCTTCCTGTGACAACCGGAAGTGCCTTAATTGGTGTCTCAGGGGCTGTTTCGAGGGGTTAAAAAAGTCAGATCTGTCCAAAACTTCATATGTGTGATTAGGCAACCCCATGAACTGTAAATCAGTCATTTTTCCCATAAAATTTCAAAGGAAAACTAAATCACACAGACACACAACTTGGAAGGAGGGACGTATTGGGGGTTGTAGAGACAGACAGTGCCTCCAATAGTTAGCTTTGTTCGAGCTAAAAGAACCGTCAGACCTAGAGTTCCGAAACTTTAGAAACCTGTTCTAGACCTCGGGTCGATAGTGCGTGGTGAGTTAGGTGGCTCTAGAAGGTTCTCGGACCGAGAAATAGCCTCGTACATTTGCAATGATTTCAATTCATTTTGACCATTACGAAAATGGCGACATTTAGAAAAGTCTCAGAGACACAAGACTAGGTGCATTGGAACCGGCTCGGCCCATAGAGACGGACCCCAACGTTTCGGTCCGATAGCTCATTCAAGGACCCCATAGCAAGGCATGGAAAAAAGTGGATTTTCAGCACCAATTAGGGTTTTACTGGCACCGAAGGACCTATCGAGCCGAAACTCGGGATTCGGGGTCGCCTCACATAGGCCTTCACATAATGTCTGACCTGGACCCGCAGCTAGAACGTAACTATGTGTTTTACGTTTTATTATGTTTTAAACTAATGGCGCTGTGAATTATGGGCCTGCTCTGACATATGTGATAGTTGGCTTCTAAATGAGTTGGAAAAAGTGGGTTTGGTGTCAATTGGTATCAGTTTGGTGTCAGAATGACATCTAATTGACTGGTGGACACTGACTTGCTAGTTGACTTTTGTACATTAGCAATATGTTTAAACGGAGAGGGACCATCACCAAAATGGCATTCTGAAATCAACACAAAAAATGGCATCACCATAGTCTCCAGGCTGTGCAGAGTTCAACGAGACGCCCCGCTTGACCGTAGCTCGCTCTGAGTGCAGCGACCTTGAAAAAAGAAGGCGCAAAAGGAAGCCTGGCCCTCAATGTCATTTGCTTTTGGGTGACAGTGAGAGAACCGTTAGGGTGAGAAGCACAATTCGACCTCAGGTACGTTCCTAAGGTCCTTCCGATCCGTGCAAGCCTAACCTTGACCGTGTGGCATTAACCCTTAATAGTTAAAAGAAGGTGTTTACTTCAAAGAGTTTGCATTGACTTCTCTCCCCATAGGAATACATTGCCTTTACCCCTAAATTCAACCTGAAGTCTATATGGGTTATGAATGCCGTATGAACCTGTCTTTGGTAACAGTCCATCAGGCCAGTATGAGGTCTACCTGTGTTGATTCTAAGCTTCCTGGACCAACCGGAAGTGGTTAAAATCACCCTAAAAGTGTTTTTCCATTACCTGCCTGCAGTTTGATAGACATAGTGCATTCAACCCTGTGTAAATCAGTCAATTCTTAACGTAAGGACTTAAAACTCAGGATTCTGTAAAAGCATAGCCCAGTGAGGATATATGTTGACTTATAGCTTCCTGTGACAACCGGAAGTGCCTTAATTGGTGTCTCAGGGGCTGTTTCGAGGGGTTAAAAAAGTCAGATCTTTTCAAAACTTCATATGTGTGACTAGGTAACCCTCATGAACTGTAAATCAGTCATCTCTCCCAACAGATGTCAAAGAAAAGCTCTCACACGCACACACAGCAAGGATGGAGTGAAAAAGTGTGGTTCTCAAAGACACAGAGAGCAGGCAATGGCATAAACATAATGTCTAGGCCGTGCCGAGTTCAACGAGATATCCCGCTTGACCGTAGCTCGCTCGGTCTGAGCGCAGCGACCATTAGAAAAGTAGGCCCAAAATGAAGCCTGCCCCACAACGTCATTTGCTTTTGGGTGACAGTGAGAGAACCGTTAGGTGAGAAGCACAATTCGACCTCAGGTACGTTCCTAAGGTCCTTCCGATCCGTGCAAGCCTAACGTTGACCGTGTGGCATTAACCCTTAATAGTTAAAAGAAGGTGTTTACTTCAAATAGTTTGCATTGATTTCTCTCCCCATAGGAATACATTGCCTGCACCCCTAAATTCAACCTGAAGTCTATATGGGTTATGAATGCCGTATGAACCTGTCTTTGGTAACAGTCCATCAGGCCAGTATGAGGTCTACCTGTGTTGATTCTAGGCTTCCTGGACCAACCGGAAGTGGTTAAAATCACCCTAAAAGTGTTTTTCCATTACCTGCCTGCAGTTTGATAGACATAGTGCATTCAACCCTGTGTAAATCAGTCAATTCTTAACGTAAGGACTTAAAACACAGGATTCTGTAAAAGCATAGCCCAGTGAGGATATGTGTTGACTTATAGCTTCCTGTGCCAACCGGAAGTGCCTTAATTGGTGTCTCAGGGGCTGTTTCGAGGGGTTAAAAAGTCAGATCTGTCCAAAACTTCATATGTGTGATTAGGCAACCCCCATGAACTGTAAATCAGTCATTTTTCCCATAAAATTTCAAAGGAAAACTAAATCACACAGACACACAACTTGGAAGGAGGGACGTATTGGGGGTTGTAGAGACAGACAGTGCCTCCAATAGTTAGCTTTGTTCGAGCTAAAAAGAACCGTCAGACCTAGAGTTCCGAAACTTTAGAAACCTGTTCTAGACCTCGGGTCGATAGTGCGTGGTGAGTTAGGTGGCTCTAGAAGGTTCTCGGACCGAGAAATAGCCTCGTACATTTGCAATGATTTCAATTCATTTTGACCATTACGAAAATGGCGACATTTAGAAAAGTCTCAGAGACACAAGACTAGGTGCATTGGAACCGGCTCGGCCCATAGAGACGGACCCCAACGTTTCGGTCCGATAGCTCATTCAAGGACCCCATAGCAAGGCATGGAAAAAAGTGGATTTTCAGCACCAATTAGGGTTTTACTCGGGCACCGAAGGACCTATCGAGCCGAAACTCGGGATTCGGGGTCGCCTCACATAGGCCTTCACATAATGTCTGACCTGGACCCGCAGCTAGAACGTAACTATGTGTTTTACGTTTTTATTATGTTTTAAACTAAAGGCGCTGTGAATTATGGGCCTGCTCTGACATATATGATAGTTGGCTTCTAAATGAGTTGGAAAAAGTGGGTTTGGTGTCAATTGGTATCAGTTTGGTGTCAAAATGACATCTAATTGACTGATGGACACTGACTTGCTAGTTGACTTTTGTACATTAGCAATATGTTTAAACGGAGAGGGACCATCACCAAAAGTGACATTCTGAAATCAACCCTAACGAGCCATGGAGATGAACCAGAATCACTGCCCAGCTATCCCGAGTTCATCGGGCCAGTCAATTTCACATTCCTGCAGGATTTTTATAGCATGACAAATTCGTGATGGTACCTGCCCATTGAACCATATTGCAAATGCACAGTGACTTTGCAAAAGTGAGAAAACATAAACAAATGGACATGATGAAATCAACACAACGAGTGATGGAAATGTACAACTATCACTGCTCAGCCATCCTGTGTTCATCAGACCAGTCAATTTTGCATTTTTGAGCATGTCAAATTTCATATGGTAAATGCACATTGAAACATATTGCAAATGCGCGCGCACTTGCAATATGATTCTATAGTGTAAAACATCACCTAATGGACATGATGAAATCAACACAACGAGTGATGGAAATGTACAACTATCACTGCTCGGCCATCCTGTGTCCATCAGACCAGTCAATTTTGCATTTTTGAGCATGTCAAATTTCATATGGTAAATGCACATTGAAACATATTGCAAATGCGCGCGCACTTGCAATATGATTCTATAGTGTAAAAACATCACCTAATGGACATGATGAAATCAACACAACGAGTGATGGAAATGTACAACTATCACTGCTCGGCCATCCTGTGTCCATCAGACCAGTCAATTTTGCATTTTTGAGCATGTCAAATTTCATATGGTAAATGCAGTTGAAACATATTGCAAATGCGCGCGCACTTGCAATATGATTCTATAGTGTAAAAACATCACCTAATGGACATGATGAAATCAACACAACGAGTGATGGAAATGTACAACTATCACTGCTCGGCCATCCTGTGTCCATCAGACCAGTCAATTTTGCATTTTTGAGCATGTCAAATTTCATATGGTAAATGCACATTGAAACATATTGCAAATGCGCGCGCACTTGCAATATGATTCTATAGTGTAAAAACATCACCTAATGGACATGATGAAATCAACACAACGAGTGATGGAAATGTACAACTATCACTGCCCGGCCATCCTGTGTTCCATCAGACCAGTCAATTTTGCATTTTTGAAATGCATTTACAACCATATTTTTATTTTTGGTTACACAGTTGCACAACAATGCAAATGCGTGCATTTGCAATATGATTCTATAGTGAAAAACATCACCTAATGGACATGATGAAATCAACACAACAGTGATGGAAATGTACAACTATCACTGCTCGGCCATCCTGTGTTCATCAGACCAGTCAATTTTCCTGCATTTTGAGCATGTCAAATTTCATATGGTAAATGCACATTGAACCATATTGCAAATGCGCGCAGCAATGATTCTATAGTGAAAAAACATCACCTAATGGACATGATGAAATCAACACAACAGTGATGGAAATGTACAACTATCACTGCTCGGCCATCCTGTGTTCATCAGACCAGTCAATTTCAGAATGACCGGTAAATGCATTTTTGAGCATGACAAATTTTTATATGGTACCAGCATTGAAACATATTGCAAATGCACGTGCATTTGCAATATGATTCTATAGTGAAAAACATCACCTAATGGACATGATGAAATCAACACAACGAGTGATGGAAATGTACAACTATCACTGCTCGGCCATCCTGTGTCCATCAGACCAGTCAATTTTGCATTTTGAGCATGTCAAATTTCATATGGTAAATGCACATTGAAACATATTGCAAATGCGCGCGCACTTGCAATATGATTCTATAGTGTAAAAACATCACCTAATGGACATGATGAAATCAACACAACGAGTGATGGAAATGTACAACTATCACTGCCCGGCCATCCTGTGTTCCAGACCAGTCAATTTTGCATTTTTGAGCATTAATATCAGAATGACCGGTAAATGCATTTACAACCATATTTTTATTTTTATTACAAATTGCACAACAATGCACGTGCATTTGCAATATGATTCTATAGTGAAAAACATCACCTAATGGACATGATGAAATCAACACAACGAGTGATGGAAATGTACAACTATCACTGCTCGGCCATCCTGTGTCCATCAGACCAGTCAATTTTGCATTTTTGAGCATGTCAAATTTCATATGGTAAATGCACATTGAAACATATTGCAAATGCACGTGCACTTGCAATATGATTCTATAGTGAAAAACATCACCTAATGGACATGATGAAATCAACACAACGAGTGATGGAAATGTACAACTATCACTGCTCGGCCATCCTGTGTTCCATCAGACCAGTCAATTTTGCATTTTTGAGCATGTCAAATTTCATATGGTAAATGCACATTGAAACATATTGCAAATGCACGTGCATTTGCAATATGATTCTATAGTGAAAAACATCACCTAATGGACATGATGAAATCAACACAACGAGTGATGGAAATGTACAACTATCACTGCTCGGCCATCCTGTGTTCATCAGACCAGTCAATTTTGCATTTTTGAGCATGACAAATTTTTATGGTAAATGCAGTTGAACATATTGCAAATGCACGTGCACTTGCAATATGATTCTATAGTGAAAAACATCACCTAATGGACATGATGAAATCAACACAACGAGTGATGGAAATGTACAACTATCACTGCTCGGCCATCCTGTGTTCATCAGACCAGTCAATTTTGCATTTTTGAGCATGTCAAATTTCATATGGTAAATGCACATTGAAACATATTGCAAATGCGCGCACTTGCAATATGATTCTATAGTGAAAACATCACCTAATGGACATGATGAAATCAACACAACGAGTGATGGAAATGTACAACTATCACTGCTCGGCCATCCTGTGTCCATCAGACCAGTCAATTTTGCATTTTTGAGCATGTCAAATTTCATATGGTAAATGCACATTGAAACATATTGCAAATGCGCGCACTTGCAATATGATTCTATAGTGTAAAAACATCACCTAATGGACATGATGAAATCAACACAACGAGTGATGGAAATGTACAACTATCACTGCCCGGCCATCCTGTGTTCCCATAGCCAGTCATTAATATCAGAATGACCGGTAAATGCATTTACAACCATATTTTTATTTTTGGGTTACTAGTTGCACAACAATGCACGTGCATTTGCAATATGATTCTATAGTGAAAAACATCACCTAATGGACATGATGAAATCAACACAACGAGTGATGGAAATGTACAACTATCACTGCTCGGCCATCCTGTGTCCATCAGACCAGTCAATTTTGCATTTTTGAGCATGTCAAATTTCATATGGTAAATGCACATTGAAACATATTGCAAATGCGCGCGCACTTGCAATATGATTCTATAGTGTAAAACATCACCTAATGGACATGATGAAATCAACACAACGAGTGATGGAAATGTACAACTATCACTGCCCGGCCATCCTGTGTTCCCATAGCGAGCATTAATATCAGAATGACCGTAAATGCATTTACAACCATATTTTTATTTTTGGGTTACCAGTTGCACAACAATGCACGTGCATTTGCAATATGATTCTATAGTGAAAAAACATCACCTAATGGACATGATGAAATCAACACAACGAGTGATGGAAATGTACAACTATCACTGCTCGGCCATCCTGTGTCCATCAGACCAGTCAATTTTGCATTTTTGAGCATGTCAAATTTCATATGGTAAATGCACATTGAACATATTGCAAATGCACGTGCACTTGCAAAAGATTCTATAGTGTAAAACATCACCTAATGGACATGATGAAATCAACACAACGAGTGATGGAAATGTACAACTATCACTGCTCGGCCATCCTGTGTTCATCAGACCAGTCAATTTTGCATTTTTGAGCATTCAAATTTCATATGGTAAATGCACATTGAAACATATTGCAAATGCGCGCGCACTTGCAATATGATTCTATAGTGAAAAACATCACCTAATGGACATGATGAAATCAACACAACGAGTGATGGAAATGTACAACTATCACTGCTCGGCCATCCTGTGTCCATCAGACCAGTCAATTTTGCATTTTTGAGCATGTCAAATTTCATATGGTAAATGCACATTGAAACATATTGCAAATGCGCGCACTTGCAATATGATTCTATAGTGAAAAACATCACCTAATGGACATGATGAAATCAACACAACGAGTGATGGAAATGTACAACTATCACTGCCCGGCCATCCTGTGTTCCCATAGCGAGCATTAATATCAGAATGACCGGTAAATGCATTTACAACCATATTTTTATTTTTGGTTACCAGTTGCACAACAATGCACGTGCATTTGCAATATGATTCTATAGTGAAAAACATCACCTAATGGACATGATGAAATCAACACAACGAGTGATGGAAATGAACAACTATCACTGCCAGGCCATCCTGTGTTCATCAGACCAGTCAATTTTGCATTTTTATAGCATGACAAATTTCATATGGTAAATGCCCATTGAACATATTGCAAATGCACAGTGACTTTGCAATATGATTCTATAGTGAAAAAACATCACCTAATGGACATGATGAAATCAACACAACGAGTGATGGAAATGTACAACTATCACTGCTCGGCCATCCTGTGTTCATCAGACCAGTCAATTTTGCATTTTTGAGCATTTCAAATTTCATATGGTAAATGCACATTGAAACATATTGCAAATGCGCGCACTTGCAATATGATTCTATAGTGAAAAAACATCACCTAATGGACATGATGAAATCAACACAACGAGTGATGGAAATGTACAACTATCACTGCTCGGCCATCCTGTGTCCATCAGACCAGTCAATTTTGCATTTTTGAGCATTTCAAATTTCATATGGTAAATGCACATTGAAACATATTGCAAATGCGTGCACTTGCAATATGATTCTATAGTGTAAAAACATCACCTAATGGAGATGATGAAATCAACACAACGAGTGATGGAAATGTACAACTATCACTGCCCGGCCATCCTGTGTTCATCAGACCAGTCAATTTTGCATTTTTGAGCAAGGTCAAATTTCATATGGTAAAATTGAAACATATTGCAAATTTACTTGCAACCATGATTATATAGTCATCACAAAATGGACATGATGAAGTCAACACAGTTGCACAACAATGCACGTCCATTTGCAATATGATTCTATAGTGTAAAACATCACCTAACGGAGATGATGAAATCAACACAACGAGTGATGGAAATGTACAACTATCACTGCTCGGCCATCCTGTGTTCATCAGACCAGTCAATTTTGCATTTTTGAGCAAGGTCAAATTTCATATGGTAAATGCACATTGAAACATATTGCAAATGCACGTGCACTTGCAATATGATTATATAGTGAAAAAACATCACAAAATGGACATGATGAAGTCAACACAACGAGTGATGGAAAGGAACAACTATCACTGCCCGGCCATCCCGAGTTCATCAGGCCAGTCAATTTTGCATTTCTGCAGGATTTTTTGAGCATGTCAAATTTCTTACGTCATTTGGCCCACAAAAAATCCTTATGCACAATTAAAAAATATATAAAAAATATGATAATAAATTGGACAAAAGTATATTCATACAGTTCTTACACATGTGTAATTGACAAAAAAATTGAAAGAATTTCAAAAAACGGTCCAGAAAGCACTTTTTAAGGGTGTGTGAAGTTTTACAAAATTTTGACATTTTTGACTTTTTGACTTTTGACTTCCTATGAAATCATATTGGAATTGACAAAACATATTCCTTATGCGCATGTAAAAAAAAAAAATTATGATAATAAAATTGGACAAAAGTATATTCATACAGTTCTTACACATGTGTAATTGACAAAAATCGAAAGAATTTCTGAAAAACGGTCCAGAAAGCACTTTTTATGGGTGTGTGAAGTTTTACAAAATTTTGACATTTTTGACTTTTGACTTTTGACTTCCTATGAAATCATATTGGAATTGGACAAAACATATTCCTTATGCGCATGTAAAAAAAATAAAAATTATGATAATAAAATTGGACAAAAGTATATTCATACAGTTCTTACATGTGTAATTGACAAAAATCGAAAGAATTTCGAAAACGGTCCAGAAAGCACTTTTTTTATGGGTGTGTGAAGTTTTTTTAAAATTTTGACATTTTTGACTTTGACTTTTGACTTCCTATGAAATCATATTGGAATTGGACAAAACATATTCCTTATGCGCATATAAAAAATTAAAAAAAATTATGATAATAAAATTGGACAAAAGTATATTCATACAGTTCTTACACATGCAACACAAAATCAAAAGAATTTCAAAACGTCCAGAAAGCACTTTTTTAAGGGGTGATAAGTTTTTGAAAAAAGTTCATTTTTTCAAAATTTTACTTTTGGACATTAATTTGGGTTACATATCCAATATGAAAACCCCGTGGAGCGCATTTGCCCCCTGTTGAATTTTTAAAGTGTTACAACTGGCAATTACCATATGGCATTTGCACACTTTGGATGAATCAACGCCGAATTGGGTGGTATTGGCCAATGTGTATATGGTTTGTCCGATGCCAATGACATGCCATTCATTTTTGTCCAATACAGGGGGTATTCCCTTACACTACATTAGAGTATATGAAGGAGTGACCAGGATCAGACTGTGGAAGTCTTTCCACTACATTAGGAGTATATGAAGGAGCGACCAGGATCAGACTGTGGAAGTCTTTCCACTACATTAGGAGTATATGAAGGAGTGACCAGGATCAGACTGTGGAAGTCTTTCCACTACATTAGGAGTATATGAAGGAGTGACCAGGATCAGACTGTGGAAGTCTTTCCACTACATTAGGAGTATATGAAGGAGTGACCAGGATCAGACTGTGGAAGTCTTTCCACTACATTAGGAGTATATGAAGGAGTGACCAGGATCAGACTGTGGAAGTCTTTCCACTACATTAGGAGTATATGAAGGAGTGACCAAATCAAATCAAATCAAATCAAATTTATTTATATAGCCCTTCGTACATCAGCTGATATCTCAAAGTGCTGTACAGAAACCCAGCCTAAAACCCCAAACAGCAAACAATGCAGGTGTAAAAGCACGGTGGCTAGGAAAACTCCCTAGAAAGGCCAAAACCTAGGAAGAAACCTAGAGAGGAACCGGGCTATGTGGGGTGGCCAGTCCTCTTCTGGCTGTGCCGGGTAGAGATTATAACAGAACATGACCAAGATGTTCAAATGTTCATAAATGACCAGCATGGTCGAATAATAATAAGGCAGAACAGTTGAAACTGGAGCAGCAGCACAGTCAGGTGGACTGGGGACAGCAAGGAGCCTTCATGTCAGGTAGTCCTGGGGCACGGTCCTAGGGCTCAGGTCAGTTGAAACTGGAGCAGGAGCATGGCCAGGTGGACTGGGGACAGCAAGGAGTCCTCATGTCAGGTAGTCCTGGGACATGGTCCTAGGGCTCAGGTCCTCCGAGAGAAGAAAGAAAGAGAGAAGGAGAGAATTAGAGAACGCACACTTAGATTCACACAGGACACCGAATAGGACAGGAGAAGTACTCCAGATATAACAAACTGACCCTAGCCCCCCGACACATAAACTACTGCAGCATAAATACTGGAGGCTGAGACAGGAGGGGTCAGGAGACACTGTGGCCCCATCCGAGGACACCCCGGACAGGGCCAAACAGGAAGGATATAACCCCACCCACTTTGCCAAAGCACATCCCCCACACCACTAGAGGGATATCTTCAACCACCAACTTACCATCCTGAGACAAGGCCGAGTATAGCCCACAAAGATCTCCGCCACGGTACAACCCAAGGGGGCAACCCAGACAGGCCGACCACAACAGTGAATCAACCCACCCAGGTGACGCACCCCCAGGGACGGCACGAGAGAGCCCCAGCAAGCCAGTGACTCAGCCCCGTAACAGGGTTAGAGGCAGAGAATCCCAGTGGAAAGAGGGGAACCGGCCAGGCAGAGACAGCAAGGGCGGTTCGTTGCTCCAGAGCCTTTCCGTTCACCTTCCCACTCCTGGGCCAGACTACACTCAATCATATGACCCACTGAAGAGATGAGTCTTCAGTAAAGACTTAAAGGTTGAGACCGAGTTTGCGTCTCTGACATGGGTAGGCAGACCGTTCCATAAAAATGGAGCTCTATAGGAGAAAGCCCTGCCTCCAGCTGTTTGCTTAGAAATTCTAGGGACAATTAGGAGGCCTGCGTCTTGTGACCGTAGCGTACGTGTAGGTATGTACGGCAGGACCAAATCAGAGAGGTAGGTAGGAGCAAGCCCATGTAATGCTTTGTAGGTTAGCAGTAAAACCTTGAAATCAGCCCTTGCTTTGACAGGAAGCCAGTGTAGAGAGGCTAGCACTGGAGTAATATGATCAAATTTTTTGGTTCTAGTCAGGATTCTAGCAGCCGTATTTAGCACTAACTGAAGTTTATTTAGTGCTTTATCCGGGTAGCCGGAAAATAGAGCATTGCAGTAGTCTAACCTAGAAGTGACAAAAGCATGGATTAATTTTTCTGCATCATTTTTGGACAGAAAGTTTCTGATTTTTGCAATGTTACGTAGATGGAAAAAAGCTGTCCTCGAAATGGTCTTGATATGTTCTTCAAAAGAGAGATCAGGGTCCAGAGTAACGCCGAGGTCCTTCACAGTTTTATTTGAGACGACTGTACAACCATTAAGATTAATTGTCAGATTCAACAGAAGATCTCTTTGTTTCTTGGGACCTAGAACAAGCATCTCTGTTTTGTCCGAGTTTAATAGTAGAAAGTTTGCAGCCATCCACTTCCTTATGTCTGAAACACATGCTTCTAGCGAGGGCAATTTTGGGGCTTCACCATGTTTCATTGAAATGTACAGCTGTGTGTCATCCGCATAGCAGTGAAAGTTTACATTATGTTTTCGAATAACATCCCCAAGAGGTAAAATATATAGTGAAAACAATAGTGGTCCTAAAACAGAACCTTGAGGAACACCGAAATGTACAGTTGATTTGTCAGAGGACAAACCATTCACAGAGACAAACTGATATCTTTCCGACAGATAAGATCTAAACCAGGCCAGAACTTGTCCGTGTAGACCAATTTGGGTTTCCAATCTCTCCAAAAGAATGTGGTGATCGATGGTATCAAAAGCAGCACTAAGGTCTAGGAGCACGAGGACAGATGCAGAGCTCTCGGTCCGATGCCATTAAAATGTCATTTACCACCTTCACAAGTGCCGTCTCAGTGCTATGATGGGGTCTAAAACCAGACTGAAGCATTGTGATACATTGTTTGTCTTCAGGAAGGCAGTGAGTTGCTGCGCAACAGCCTTCTAAAATCTTGAGAGGAATGGAAGATTCGATATAGGCCGATAGTTTTTATATTTTCTGGGTCAAGGTTTGGCTTTTTTCAAGAGAGGCTTATTACTGCCACTTTTAGTGAGTTTGAACATCCAGTGGATAGAGAGCCGTTTATTATGTTCAACATAGGAGGGCCAAGCACAGGAAGCAGCTCTTTCAGTAGTTTAGTTGGAATAGGGTCCAGTATACAGCTTGAAGGTTTAGAGGCCATGATTATTTTCATCATTGTGTCAAGAGATATAGTACTAAACACTTGAGCGTCTCTCTTGATCCTAGGTCCTGGCAGAGTTGTGCAGACTCAGGACAACTGAGGTTTGGAGGAATACGCAGGTTTAAAGAGAGGAGTCCGTAATTTGCTTTCTAATAATCATAATCTTTTCCTCAAAGAAGTTCATGAATTTATCACTGCTAAAGTGAAGGTCATCCTCTCTGGGGAATGCTGCTTTTAGTTAGCTTTACACAGTATCAAAAAGGAATTTCGGATTGCTCTTATTTTCCTCAATTGGGTTAGAAAAATAGGACGACGAGCAGCAGTAAGGGCTCTTCGTACTGCACGGTACCGTCCTTCCAACTGCTAGTCGGAAGACTTCCAGTTTGGTGTGGCGCCATTTCCGTTCCAATTTTCTGGAAGCTTGCTTCAGAGCTCGGGTATTTTCTGTGTACCAGGAGCTAGTTTCTATGAGACATTTTTTTAGTTTTTAGGGTGCAACTGCATCTAGGGTATTGCTAAGGTTAAATTGAGATCCTCAGTTAGGTTAACGGATTTTTGTCCTCTGGCGTCCTTGGGTAGGCAGAGGGAGTCTGAAGGGCATCAAGGAATCTTTAAAGGTTCAGAATTTATAGCACGACTTTGATGTTCCTTGGTTGGGGTCTGAGCAGTTTATTTGTTGCAATTGCAAACGTAATAAAATGGTGGTCCGATATTCAGGATTATGAGGAAAACATTAAGATCCACAACATTTATTCCATGGGACAAAACTAGGTCCAGCGTATGACTGTGACAGTGAGTGGGTCCAGAGAGACATGTTGGACAAACCCACTGAGTCGATGATGGCTCCAAAAGCCTTTTGGGAGGGGTCTGTGGATCTCTTCCATGTGAATATTCAAGTCACCAAAGATTAGAATATTATCTGGCAATGACTACAAGGTCTGATAGGAATCAGGAACTCAGTGAGAAACGCTGTATATGGCCCAGGAGGCCTGTAAACAGTAGCTATAAAAGTGATTGGAGTAGGCTGCATAGATTTCTCATGACTAGAAGCTCAAAAGACTAAAACGTCATTTTTTTTTTGTAAATTGAAATTTGCTATCGTAAATGTGCCATAGCAACACCTCCGCCTTTGCGGATGCACGGGGATATGGTCACTAGTGTAGCCAGGAGGTGAGGCCTCATTTAACACAGTAAATTCATCAGGCTTAAGCCATGTTTCAGTCAGGCCAATCACATCAAGATTATGATCAGTGATTAGTTCATTGACTATAATTGCCTTTGAAGTAAGGGATCTAACATTAAGTAGCCCTATTTTGAGATGTGAGGTATCATGATCTCTTTCAGTAATGACAGGAATGGAGGTGGTCTTTATCCTAGTGAGATTGCTAAGGCGAACACCGCCATGTTTAGTTTTGCCCAACCTAGGTCGAGGCACAGACACGGTCTCAATGGTGATAGCTGAGCTGACTACACTGACTATGCTAGTGGCAGACTCCACTATGCTGGCAGGCTGGCTAATAGCCTGCTGCTGGCCTGCACCCTATTTCATTGTGGAGCTAGAGGTTAGAGCCCTGTCTATGTTGGCAGATAAGATGAGAGCACCCCTCCAGCTAGGATGGAGTCCGTCACTCCTCAGCAGGTCAGGCTTGGTCCTGTTTGTGGGTGAGTCCCAGAAAGAGGGCCAATTATCTACAAATTCTATCTTTGGGAGGGGCAGAAAACAGTTTTCAACCAGCGATTGAGTTGTGAGACTCTGCTGTAGAGCTCATCACCCCCTAACTGGGAGAGGGGCCAGAGACAGCTACTCAGGATCAGACTGTGGAAGTCTTTCCACTACATTAGGAGTATACGAAGGAGTGACCAGGATCAGACTGTGGAAGTCTTTCCACTACATTAGGAGTATACGAAGGAGTGACCAGGATCAGACTGTGGAAGTCTTTCCACTACATTAGGAGTATATGAAGGAGTGACCAGGATCACACTGTGGAAGTCTTTCCACTACATTAGGAGTATATGAAGGAGCGAACAGGATCAGACTGTGGAAGTCTTTCCACTACACAGTGGAGGATCCTCAGAGGAGGAAGGGGAGGACCATCCTAGTGAAATATTACAAAACGTTAGATAAAACTACACTACATAAAGTAAGTCACCAAGTAATTGATTAAAACACACTGTTTTGCAATAAAGGCCTACAGTAGCCTCAACAGCACTCTGTAGGGTAGCACCAGGGTGTAGCCGGAGGACAGCTAGCTTCCGTCCTCCTCTGTGTACATTGACTTCAATACAAACCCTAGGAGGCTCATGGTTCTAACCCCCTTCCATAGACTTACAGAGTAATTATGACAACTTTCGGAGGAAGTCCAACCTATCAGAGATTTTGCAACATGAACTGACATGTCAGGGGAATGACATGGGGTGGCAGGGTAGCCTAGTGGTTAGAGCGTTGGACTAGTAACCGAAAGGTTTGCAAGTTCGAATCCCCGAGCTGACAAGGTACAAATCTGTCGTTCTGCCCCTGAACAGGCAGTTAACCCACTGTTCCTAGGCCGTCATTGAAAATAAGAATTTGTTCTTAACTGTCTTGCCTAGTAAAATAAAGGTACAATTAAATTAAAATGTCCACCCAATCAAAGTATCAGAGATTGAATCTAGTACGAAAAGCATAAGTTAAAGCTAGCCAACACTGCAGTGCATACAATGTGGTGAGTAGACTCAAAGAGAAAGATTGACAATAGTTAAACAGTTTGAACAAGTTAATTTCTTCCTAAGTTAAGGAGAGAGAGAGCAAGAGGATGAGATTGTTGTATTTTTTTAAACTTTCACTTTCACAAATTTTCCCCCAACATAACTTTGAACACTCTCTAGCAGTTGGAGGGTTGAATCACCTGGAGCTCAACATTTAAACGCACTGTAAAATAACGGGTACGTTTTGCGACTAAAGATACTCTTCTAGCTAACTGACCACCGATTTCCATTGCAGTTTATGTAGTTAAGTTTTCAACAAAGTAATATATATATATATATATACACACATTTTGTGGGACATGTTGTATATTGTAAAATTTGCCTGCGCGACAGACCACACATCATTTAATATCCAACGTTTTACCTCTGAAATATAGCTAACGAATTTCAGCCAAGTCATTGCTTCTTACAGGGCTCCGGGCAGCCGAGCGGAAATGGAGGAAAACTCGCCTCCCTGCGGACCTGGCATCCTTTTACTCCCTCCTCTCTACATTTTCCTCCTCTGTCTCTGCTGCTAAAGCCACTTTCTACCATTCTAAATTCCAAGCAAGCTCTTTGCCACCTTCTCCTCCCTCCTGAATCCTCCCCCCGCCTCCTCCCTCTCTGCAGATGACTTCGCCAACCCATTTTGAAAAGAAGGTCGACGACATCCGATCCTCGCTTGGCTAAGTCAAACGACACCGCTGGTTCTGCTCACACTGCCCTACCCTATGCTCTGACCTCTTTCTCCCCTCTCTCTCCAGATGAAATCTCGCTGCTTGTAGACGGCCGGCCGCCCAACAACTCTGCCCGCTTGACCCTATCCCCTCCTCTTCTCCAGACCATTTCCGGAGACCTTCTCCCTTACCTCACCTCGCTCATCAACTCATCCCTGACCGCTGGCTACGTCCCTTCCATCTTCAAGAGAGCGAGAGTTGCACCTCTTCTGGAAAAAACCTACACTCGATCCCTCCGATGTCAACAACTACAGACCAGTATCCCTTCTCTCTTTCTCTCCAAAACTCTTGAGCGTGCACGTCCCTGGCCAGCTCTACCGCTATCTCTCCTCAGAATGACCTTCTTGATCCTAATCAGTCAGGTTTCAAGACTAGTCATTCAACTGAGACTGCTCTTCTTCTGTATCACGGAGGCGCTCCGCTCCGCACTGCTAAAGCTAACTCTCTCTCCTCTGCTCTCATCCTTCTAGACCTATCGGCTGCCTTCGATACTGTGAACCATCAGATCCTCCTCTCCACCCTCTCCGAGTTGGGCATCTCCGGCGCGGCCCACGCTTGGATTACGCCCTACCTGACAGGTCGCTCCTACCAGGTGGCGTGGCGAGAATCTGTCTCCTCACCACGCGCTCTCACCACTGGTGTCCCCAGGGCTCTGTTCTAGGCCCTCTCTTATTCTCGCTATACACCAAGTCACTTGGCTCTGTCATAACCTCACATGGTCTCTCCTATCATTGCTATGCAGACGACACACAATTAATCTTCTCCTTTCCCCTTCTGATGACCAGGTGGCGAATCGCATCTCTGCATGTCTGGCAGACATATCAGTGTGGATGACGGATCACCACCTCAAGTTGAACCTCAGAAAGACGGAGCTCCTCTTCCTCCCGGGGAAGGACTGCCCGCTCCATGATCTCTGCCATCACGGTTGGACAACTCCATTGTGTCCTCCTCCCAGAGCGCTAAGAACCTTGGCGTGATCCTGGACAACACCCTGTCGTTCTCAACTAACATCAAGGCGGTGTCCCGTTCCTGTAGGTTCATGCTCTACAACATCCGCAGAGTACGACCCCTGCCTCACACAGGAAGCGGCGCAGGTCCTAATCCAGGCACTTGTCATCTCCCGTCTTGATTACTGCAACTCGCTGTTGGCTGGGCTCCCTGCCTGTGCCATTAAACCCCTACAACTCATCCAGAACGCCGCAGCCCGTCTGGTGTTCAACCTTCCCAAGTTCTCTCACGTCACCCCGCTCCTCCGCTCTCTCCACTGGCTTCCAGTTGAAGCTCGCATCCGCTACAAGACCATGGTGCTTGCCTACGGAGCTGTGAGGGGAACGGCACCTCAGTACCTCCAGGCTCTGATCAGGCCCTACACCCAAACAAGGGCACTGCGTTCATCCACCTCTGGCCTGCTCGCCTCCCTACCACTGAGGAAGTACAGTTCCCGCTCAGCCCAGTCAAAACTGTTCGCTGCTCTGGCCCCCCAATGGTGGAACAAACTCCCTCACGACGCCAGGACAGCGGAGTCAATCACCACCTTCCGGAGACACCTGAAACCCCACCTCTTCAAGGAATACCTAGGATAGGGTAAGTAATCCTTCTCACCCCCCTAAAAAGATTTAGATGCACTATTGTAAAGTGGCTGTTCCACTGGATGTCATAAGGTGAATGCACCAATTTGTAAGTCGCTCTGGATAAGAGCGTCTGCTAAATGACTTAAATGTAAAATGTAAATGTTACCGGAAGGCCAACTAGTCATTGCTTCTTACCGGAAGGCCAACTAGTCATTGCTTCTTACCGGAAGGCCAACTAAGTCATTGCTTTTTACCGGAAGGCCAACTAGTCAACTATCTAGTAAACACTTCCTGGATACGAGGTTGGTGACTCTGTTTTAAACTAAATTAAATGGATATATCTGGTATATATCTGGTATATATCTGGTAATTGAAAATAGTAAGGTGGCCAATAACTGGGGACCGTATGCCAATGATACAGGATGTATTTTTTTTGCTAAAGCGCTTAGCTGATAGAAGTCATATTTCCACTGAAATGTCAAACATGCTAATTGCTAGCCCGTTAGCCAACATTTTTACGACACCAATAATCACAAAACATTGATGGCTTGATCACAAGATGGCTCTGTTGAAGGTAATATATTTCTTAAACGCTGTTGAATATGCCGATGATACAGTGTGCCAAGCTAGCTAGCAAATGCAGCTATCTAGTTTAGCCAACTCGAGCACCCGGATCAAACAGAGGGATGCTATGTTAGCTAGCTGGCTATAACAGAGGGATGCTATGTTAGCTAGCTGGCTATAACAGAGGGATGCTATGTTAGCTAGCTGGCTATAACAGAGGGATGCTATGTTAGCTAGCTGGCTATAACAGAGGGATGCTATGTTAGCTAGCTGGCTATAACAGAGGGATGCTATGTTAGCTAGCTGGCTATAACAGAGGGATGCTATGTTAGCTAGCTGGCTATAACAGAGGGATGCTATGTTAGCTAGCTGGTTATAGCAGAGGAGCTGCCACGTTAGCTAGCTGGCTATAACAGAGGGATGCTATGTTAGCTAGCTGGCTATAACAGAGGATGCTATGTTAGCTAGCTGGCT
>NW_026278624.1:0-5460 GCF_023373465.1 Oncorhynchus keta | reverse complement strand
ATATATATATATATATATATATATATATATATATATATATATATATATATATATATATATATATATATATATATATATATATATATGTATGTATATATATATATATATATATATATATATATATATATATATATATATATGTATATATATATATATATATATATATATAACTGTTCAAAAGTTTGGGGTCCCTAAGAAATGTCCTTGTTTTTGGAAAGAAAGGCCACCTTTTTGTCCAATTTAAATAACATTAAATTGATAAGAAATACAGTGTAGACATTGTTAATGTTAGAATGACTATTGATCACAGTTCTGATCACAGTTCTGGGCTTAATTTTAACCTCCCCACGCCTACCTTGACTCATTCTCTCTGCCTCCTTCTTTCCACTCCTTCCTCTTGACCTCACCCTCTCACCTTCCCCCTACTCACAAGGCAGGCAATACGCTTGACCTCATCTTTACTAGATGCTGCTCTTCTACTAACCTCATTGCAACTCCCCTCCAAGTCTCCGACCACTACCTTGTATCCTTTTCCTCTCGCCTCATCCAACACTTCCCACACTGCCCCCTACTGATGGTATCGCGCCGTCCCAACCTTTCGCTCTCTCCCCCGTTACTCTCTCCTCTTCCATCCTATCATCTCTTCCTCTGCTCAAACTTCTTTCTCCAACCTATCTCCCATCTCTGCCTCCTCAACCCTCCTCTCTCCTCCCTTTCTGCATCCTTGACTCTATGTCCCCTATCCTCCAGGCCGGGCTCGGTCCTCCCCTCCCGCCTCCGTGGCTCGACGACTCATTGAGAGCTCACAGAACAGGGCTCGGGCAGCCGAGCGGAAATGGAGGAAAACTCGCCTCCCTGCGGACCTGGCATCCTTTCTACCCCTCCTCTCTACATTTTCCTCCTCTGTCTCTGCTGCTAAAGCCACTTTCTACCATTCTAAATTCCAAGCATCTGCCTCTAACCCTAGGAAGCTTTTGCCACCTTCTCCCTCCTGAATCCTCCCCCCTCCTCCCTCTCTGCAGATGACTTCGTCAACCATTTTGGAAAAGAAGGTCGACGACATCCGATCCTCGCTTGCTAAGTCAAAACTACACCGCTGGTTCTGCTCACACTGCCCTACCCTATGCTCTGACCTCTTTCTCCCTCTCTCTCCAGATGAAATTCGCGTCTGTGACGGCCGGCCGCCCAACAACCTGCCCGCTTGACCCTATCCCCTCCTCTTCTCCAGACCATTTCCGGGAGACCTTCCCCACCACCTCGCTCATCAACTCATCCCTGACCGCTGGCATGTCCTGCCTTCAAGAGAGCGAGAGTTGCACCCTTCTGAAACCTACACTCGATCCCCTCCGATGTCAACAACTACAGACCAGTATCCCTTCTCTCTTTCTCTCCAAAACTCTTGAGCGTGCCGTCCTTGGCCAGCTCTACCGCTATCTCTCTCTCAGAATGACCTTCTGATCCAAATCAGTCAGGTTTCAAGACTAGTCATTCAACTGAGACTGCTCTTCTCTGTATCACGGAGGCGCTCCGCACTGCTAAAGCTAACTCTCTCCTCTGCTCTCATCCTTCTAGACCTATCGGCTGCCTTCGATACTGTGAACCGTCAGATCCTCCTCTCCACCCTCCCGAGTTGGGCATCTCCGGCGCGGCCCACGCTTGGATTGCGTCCTACCTGACAGGTCGCTCCTACCAGGTGGCGTGGCGAGAATCTGTCTCTCACCACGCGCTCTCACCACTGGTGTCCCCCAGGGCTCTGTTCTAGGCCCTCTTATTCTCGCTATACACCAAGTCACTTGGCTCTGTCATAACCTCACATGGTCTTCCTATCATTGCTATGCAGACGACACACAATTAATCTTCCTTTCCCCTTCTGATGACCAGGTGGCGAATCGCATCTCTGCATGTCTGGCAGACATATCAGTGTGGATGACGGATCACCACCTCAAGCTGAACCTCAGCAAGACGGAGCTCCTCTTCCTCCCAGGGAAGGATTGCCCTTCCATGATCTCGCCATCACGGCTGACAACTCCATTGTGTCCTCCTCCCAGAGCGCTAAGAACCTTGGCGTGATCCTGGACAACACCCTGTCGTTCTCAACTAACATCAAGGCGGTGTCCCGTTCCTGTAGGTTCATGCTCTACAACATCCGCAGAGTACGACCCTGCCTCACACAGGAAGCGGCGCAGGTCCTAATCCAGGCACTTGTCATCTCCCGTCTTGATTACTGCAACTCGCTGTTGGCTGGGCTCCTGCCTGTGCCATTAAACCCCTACAACTCATCCAGAACGCCGCAGCCCGTCTGGTGTTCAACCTTCCTAAGTTCTCTCACGTCACCCCGCTCCTCCGCTCTTCCACTGGCTTCCAGTTGAAGCTCGCATCCGCTACAAGACCATGGTGCTTGCCACGGAGCTGTGAGGGGAACGGCACCTCAGTACCTCCAGGCTCTGATCAGGCCCTACACCCAAACAAGGGCACTGCGTTCATCCACCTCTGGCCTGCTCGCCTCCCTACCACTGAGGAAGTACAGTTCCCGCTCAGCCCAGTCAAAACTGTTCGCTGCTCTGGCCCCCCAATGGTGGGAACAAACTCCCTCACGACGCCAGGACAGCGGAGTCAATCACCACCTTCCGGAGACACCTGAAACCCCACCTCTTCAAGGAATACCTAGGGGGGTAAGTAGGGTAAGTAATCCTTCTCACCCCTAAAAGATTTAGATGCACTAGTAAGTGGCTGTTCCACTGGTTGTCATAAGGTGTATGCACTAATTTGTAAGTCGCTTCTGGATAAGAGCGTCTGCTAAATGACTTAAATGTAAATGTGTAAATGTATTGTAGCTGAAATGGCTGATTTTTAATGGAATATCTACATAGGTCCATTATCAGCAACCATCACTCCTGTGTTCCAATGGCACATTGTGTTAGCTAATCCCAGGTTAACATTTTGAAAGGCTAATTGATCATTAGAAAACCCTTTGCAATTATGTTAACACAGCTGAAAACTACTGTGCTATTTAAAGAATCAATAAACTGTCCTTCTTTAGACTGGTTGAGTATCTGGAGCATCAAAGCATTTGTGGGTTAGATTACAGGCTCAAAATGGCCAGAAACAAAGAACTTTCTTCTGAAACTCATCAGTCTACTCTTGTTCTGAGAAATTAAGGCTATTCCATGTGAGAAATTGGCAAGAAACTGAAGATCTCGTACAATGCTGTAAGTTGGCTCTAATCAGACTAGAAAGAGTAGTGGGAGGCCCCGGTGCACAACTGTAATGTACTTTGTCCTCTTGATCAGTTGTACACCGGGCCTCCCACTCTTTCTATTCTGGTTAGAGACAGATTCGGGATGTCTCATGATTTAACAAACACCGCTGTATCTCGGCCACCTTCCACCCCAGATGCAGATTTCTAGGGGGGTTTTTGTATTTTGCTAATTGTATTTCCACAGGGGAGAGGTCATCGGCTGTATTTAAATAAATAAAAACGTTTTTAATTTAACCAGTTAAGACAAATTCTTATTTACAATGACAGCCTAGAACAGTGGGTTCACTGCCTTGTTCAGGGGCAGAATGACAGATTTTTACCTTGTCAGCTCAGGGATTTGATCTGGCAACATTTCGATTACTGGCCCAACGCTCTAACCACTAGGCTACCCTGCCACCCCTATGTATTTAAGACAATCAGGTCAATTAATCAGAAAGGGTATACATGCAGGTAGTTCATTTTTAAATTGAAACCTGGATAATTGTGTTGCTGTTAATAATAAAACGTTGGGCATCAGCTCTCAGACGAGAGAGGCTTGAATTGAGCCTAAGCCAAAAGCAGGAAAACTACCTACATTGCCAAGCTTTGACCACTGGGATCTGTAGGGCCCAAAGCTGCCTATTTTGCTTCCTAAACAGTCTGTCTGGTGCCATACGTGTACATCAGCCCTGTGTGGCTTAGTTGGTGAGAGTCTGGCGCCAGCTACACCAATGTCAATACAAAATATGTATTAGCCTCTTTGGCGTAACAACACCCTTAGAAAAAAAGGGATCCAAAAGGCTATTTCGGCTGTCCCCCATTGGGTAACTTTATGAACCAAAAAGGATTCCACAGGATTCTCTTATTGGGACAGCCAAGAACCCTATATGGCTCGAGATAGCGCTTTCTTTTAAGAGTGCCGTCTGTCTGGGCTAGCATACAAGTACAACAATACCCACACGTCCAACCCTAGCCGTATACCCCATGACCCCATCATTATACGGGCATTGTCGCACCCCAGAGAATAACAACAACAATCAGTAAACAACAAATGTGGTTATTATGGTACAGGGCTTAAGCCAAATCCATCCGAACCAACACAGAACCCACCAGGATGAGCTAAATCAGCTGCATCCATCCGAATCAACACAGAACCCTCCAGGATGAGCTAAATCAGCTAAATCCATCCGAACCAACACAGAACCAGCCAGGATGAGCTAAATCAGCCAAACCATCCAAACCAACACAGAACCCACCAGGATGAGCTAAATCAGCCAAATCCATCCGAATCAACAGAACCCGCCAGGATGAGCTAAATCAGCTAAATCCATCCGAATCAACACAGAACCCGCCAGGATGAGCTAAATCAGCTAAATCCATCCGAACCAACACAGAACCCGCCAGGATGAGCTAAATCAGCCAAATCCATCCGAACCAACACAGAACCCGCCAGGATGAGCTAAATCAGCCAAATCCATCCAATCAACACAGAACCCGCCAGGATGAGCTAAATCAGCTAACCATCCGAACCAACACAGAACCGCCAGGGATGAGCTAAATCAGCAAATCCATCCGAATCAACACAGAACCCGCCAGGATGAGCTAAATCAGCCCAATCCATCCGAACCAACACAGAACCCACCAGGATGAGCTAAATCAGCCAAATCCATCCGAACCAACACAGAACCCGCCAGGATGAGCTAAATCAGCCAAATCCATCCTAATCAACACAGAACCCACCAGGATGAGCTAAATCAGCTAAATCCATCCGAACCACAGAACACAAATCAGAACCCGCCAACACAGAACCCGCCATGAGAGCTAAATCAGCCCATCCGGAATGAGCCATCCAACCATCCGAACCAACACAGAACCCGCCAGGATGAGCTAAATCAGCCAAATCCATCCTAACCAACACAGAACCCGTCAGATGAGCTAAATCAGTCAAATCCATCCGAACCAACACAGAACCCACCAGGATGAGCTAAATCAGCCAAATCCATCCGAACTCAACACAGAACCCACCAGGATGAGCTAAATCAGCCAAATCCATCCGAACCAATACAGAACCCACCAGGATGAGCTAAATCAGTCAAATCCATCCGAACCAACACAGAACCCACCAGGATGAGCTAAATCAGCCAACCATCCGAACCAACACAGAACCTGTCAGGATGAGCTAAATCAGCCAAATCCATCCGAACCAATCACGAACCCACCAG
>NW_026278623.1:0-12500 GCF_023373465.1 Oncorhynchus keta | reverse complement strand
TCATCTCTTCCTCCCTCCTCATCTCTTCCCTCCCTCCCTCATCTCTTCCCTCCCTCCCTCATCTCTTCCCTCCCTGCCTCATCTCTTCCCTCCCTCCCTCATCTCTTCCCTCCCTGCCTCATCTCTTCCCTCCCTTATCTCTTCCCTCCCTGCCTCATCTCTTCCCTCCCTGCCTCATCTCTTCCCTCCCCGCCTCATCTCTTCCCTCCCTCCCTTATCACTTCCCTCCCTCCCTCATCTCTTCCCTCCCTCCCTCATCTCTTCCCTCCCTGCCTCATCTCTTCCCTCCCTCCCTTATCTCTTCCCTCCCTGCCTCATCCCTTCCTCCCTGCCTCATCTCTTCCCTCCCTCCCTCATCTCTTCCCTCCCTGCCTCATCTCTTCCCTCCCTCCCTCATCTCTTCCCTCCCTGCCTCATCTCTTCCCTCCCTCCCTCATCTCTTCCCTCCCTGCCTCATCTCTTCCCTCCCTTATCTCTTCCCTCCCTGCCTCATCTCTTCCCTCCCTGCCTCATCTCTTCCCTCCCTGCCTCATCTCTTCCCTCCCTCCCTTATCTCTTCCCTCCCTCCCTCATCTCTTCCCTCCCTCCCTCATCTCTTCCCTCCCTGCCTCATCTCTTCCCTCCCTCCCTCATCTCTTCCCTCCCTGCCTCATCTCTTCCCTCCCTGCCTCATCTCTTCCCTCCCTGCCTCATCTCTTCCCTCCCTCCCTTATCTCTTCCCTCCCTCCCTCATCTCTTCCCTCCCTTATCTCTTCCCTCCCTCCCTCATCTCTTCCCTCCCTGCCTCATCTCTTCCCTCCCTGCCTCATCTCTTCCCTCCCTTATCTCTTCCCTCCCTGCCTCATCTCTTCCCTCCCTCCCTCATCTCTTCCCTCCCTCCCTCATCTCTTCCCTCCCTGCCTCATCTCTTCCCTCCCTGCCTCATCTCTTCCCTCCCTTATCTCTTCCCTCCCTGCCTCATCTCTTCCCTCCCTGCCTCATCTCTTCCCTCCCTGCCTCATCTCTTCCCTCCCTGCCTCATCTCTTCCCTCCCTCCCTTATCTCTTCCCTCCCTCCCTCATCTCTTCCCTCCCTCCCTCATCTCTTCCCTCCCTCCCTTATCTCTTCCCTCCCTCCCTCATCTCTTCCCTCCCTGCCTCATCTCTTCCCTCCCTGCCTCATCTCTTCCCTCCCTCCCTCATCTCTTCCCTCCCTGCCTCATCTCTTCCCTCCCTGCCTCATCTCTTCCCTCCCTGCCTCATCTCTTCCCTCCCTCCCAAGCATGAAGACACCAAGTGGACTACTTGTCTTCATTTGGGCCAGTTATCTGTATTTTCAGGGACACACCATTGGCTATCCTGATTTTCTGCTCTCTTAAAAACATCAGAGAAAATTGGTTAGTGAGAAAATCCATAAAAACAATCTATTAGCCTATTCAGTAAATGATGTACTGAAAGTAAATAACACACACACAAGAAGAAGAATGTCTCTCCAAAATGCATAGTAGTTAGTTTCACAGACACACACACACACACACACACACACACACACACACACACACACACACACACACACACACACACACACACACACACACACACACACACACACACACACACACACACACACACACACACACACACACACACACACACACACACACACACACTCATTCAGAACTATATTCAGAAGTTGAGTCTCTGTTCTGGTCGATATCAATCAATCATATCGATTGATTGATTACTATGCACCTCCAGATATAAGGTGTGTGTGTGTGTGTGTGTGTCCGTGTCCGTGTGCGTGTGTGTGTGTTTTCTTGGTGACCTGGAGCGATATTGATTGTTCATACATCATGTATTTAAACTTCAACTTTCAATCAATTTGTTTTAATGTATTAGTTTGTTTGTATGCCGCCGTTGGCAAGTCTTTGTCATTCACACACACACACACATAGACACACATAGACACACAAACACACACACACACATAGACACACAAACACACACACACACATAGACACACATAGACACACAAACACACACACACACACACATAGACACACAGACACACAAACACACACACACAGACACACACACACACACATACACACACACACAGACACATAGACACACAAACACACACACACAGACACATAGACACACAAACACACACACACACACACACATAGACACACAAACACACACACACACAGACATAGACACACACAACACACACACACACAGACACACAGACACACACACACACATAGACACACAGACACATAGACACACAAACACACACACACAGACACACACACACACACACACACACACACACACACACAGACACATAGACACACACACACACACACAGACACACACACACACATAGACACACACACACACACACACACATAGACACACAAACACACACACAGACACATAGACACACACACACAGACACATAGACACACAAACACACACACACAGAGACATAGACACACAAACACACACACACACACAGACACATAGACACACAAACACACACACACAGACACATAGACACACAAACACACACACACAGACACATAGACACACAAACACACACACACACAGACACATAGACACACAAACACACACACACAGACACATAGACACACAAACACACACACACACACAGACACATAGACACACAAACACACACACACACAGACACATAGACACACAAACACACACACACAGACACATAGACACACAAACACACACACACAGACACATAGACACACAAACACACACACACAGACACATAGACACACAAACACACACACACAGACACACAGACACACACACACACACACACAGACACATAGACACACAAACACACACACACATAGACAGACACACTCACACAAAGACACATAGACACACACACACACACACACAGACACACTAGACACACAAACACACATAGACACACAAACACACACACACACACACACTTACACACACACACATAGACACACACACACACACAGACACACACACACACACACACACACACAGACACACTCACACAGACACACACACAAAGACACACTCACACGCAGACACATAGACACACAAACACAAACACACACAGACAGAGACACACACACACACACACACAGACGCACAGACACACACGCACGCACACAGACACACACTCACACGAAGACACATAGACACACAAACACACACACACAGACACACACGCACACGCACACACATACACTCTCTCTCTCTCAATTCCATTTAAGGGATTTATTGGCATGGAAACATATGTTAACATTGCCAAAGCAAGTGAAATAGATAATATACAAAAGTGAAACAAACAATAAAATATGACAGTAAACATTACACTCACAAAAGTTCCAAAATAATAAAGACATTTCAAATGTCGATATACAGTGTTGTAATGATATGCACATGTTTAAAGTACAACATGGAAAATAAATAAATGTAAATATAGTTTGTATTTACAATGGTGTTTGTTCTTCACTGGTTGCCCTTTTCTCGTGGCAACAGGTCACACATCTTGCTGCAGTGATGGCAGACTCTGGTATTTCAACCAGTAGATAGGGGGGTTAATCACATTTAGTTTTTTTTTTGTGGGTCTGTGTAATCTGAGAGAAATATGTGTCTCTAATATAGACATACATTTAGTCAGGAGGTTAGGAAGTGGAGCTCAGTTTCCACCTCATTTTGTGGGCAGTGAGCACATAGCCTGTCTTCTCTTGAGAGCCATGTCTGCCTAAGGCGACCTTTCTCAATAGCAAGGCTATTCTCACTGAGTCTGTACATAGTCAAAGCTTTCCTTAAGTTTGGGTCTGTCACAGTGGTCAGGTATTCTGCCACTGTGTACTCTCTGTGTAGGGCCAAATAGCATTCTAGTTTGCTCTGTTTTTTTAAAAAATTCTTTCCAATGTGTCAAGTAATTATCTTTTTGTTTTCTCATGATTTGGTTGGGTCTTATTGTGTTGCTGTCCTGGGGCTCTGTGGGGTGTGTTTGTGTTTGTGAACAGAGCCCCAGGACCAGCTTGCTTAGGGGACTCTTCTCCAGGTTCATCTCTCTGTAGGTGATGGCTTTGTTATGGAAGGTTTGGGAATCACTTCCTTTTAGGTGGTTGTAGAATTTAACAGCTCTTTTCTGGATTTTGATAATTAGGGGTATCAGCCTAATTCTGCTCTGCATGCATTATTTGGTGTTTCACAATGTACACAGGATATTTTTGCAGGATTCTGCATGTAGAGTCTCAATTTGGTGTTTGTCCCATTTAGTGAATTATTGGTTGGTGAGCGGAACCAATGGGTTATGTAACTGATTCATATATTTTTAGCCAGATCCTAATTGGTATGTCAAATTCGATGTTCTTTTTGATGGCATAGAAGGCCCTTCTTGAAAATCAAATCAAATCCAATTTTATTTTTCACATACACATGGTTAGCAGATGTTAATGCGAGTGTAGCGAAATGCTTGTGCTTCTAGTTCCGACAATGCAGTAATTTTTATTTTTATTTTATTTTTTTTATTTCACCTTTATTTAACCAGGTAGGCTAGTTGAGAACAAGTTCTCATTTGCACTGCACACTGGCAAGATAAAGATACATAGAACAGACAACACAGAGTTACACATGGAGTAAACAATTAACTAGTCAATAAGACACAGTAGAAAAAAATGGGCAATCTATATACAATGTGTGCAAAAGGCATGAGGAGGAGACACATAATACACAAACAAAGATTAACACTGGAGGACAAATGACAGATGGGCATGTACAGGTAGAGATATTGACACACAAACACACTGGTGTGCAAAAGAGCAGAAAAGTAAATAAATAAAAACATATAAAAACAGTATGGGAATGAGGCAGGTGAATAAGGGTGACAGACCATAGACTATGTACAGCTGCAGCATCACAGCTGCTCGGATAGCTGATGTTTGAAGTTGGTGAGGGAGATAAAAGTCTCCAACTTCAGCGATTTTTGCACACAAACACCAGTCACAGGCAGCAGAGTACTGGAACGAAAGGCGGCCAAACACAGGTGTTGGCTTTAGGGATGATCAGTGAGATACACCTGCTGGAGCACATGCTACGGATGGGTGTTGCCATCGTGACCAGTGAACTGAGATAAGGCGGACACTTTACACACACAGCATGGACTTGTAAACACACACCTGGAGCCAGTGGGTCTGGCGAGACACACAATATGTAGTGAGGGCCAGCCGACTAGAGCATACACTCAGTCACATGGTGGGTGGTATAAGGTGCTTTAGTGACAAAACGGATGGCACTGTGATAGACTGCATCCAGTTTGCTGAGTAGAGTGTTGGAAGCCATTTTGTAGATGACATCGCCGAAGTCGAGGATCGGTAGGATAGTCAGTTTTACTAGGGTAAGCTTGGCAGCGTGAGTGAAGGAGGCTTTGTATGACAGAAAGCCGACTCTGGATTTGATTTTTGATTGGAGATGTTTGATGTGAGTCTGGAAGGAGAGTTTGCAGTCTAGCCAGACACCTAGGTACTTATAGATGTCCACATATTCAAGGTTGGAACCATCCAGGGTGGTGATGCTATCGGGCATGCAGGTAGGCAGCATTTCGGTTGAAAAGCATGCATTTGGTTTTACTGTTTAAGAGCAGTTGGAGGCCACGGAAGGAGTGCTGTATGGCATTGAAGCTCGTTTGGAGGTTTGATAGCACAGTGTCCAATGACGGGCAAGAATGGTGTCGTCTGCAGTGAGAGGTGGATCAGGGAATCGCCCGCAGCAAGAGCAACATCATTGATATATACAGAGAAAATTCTTTGTCGGCCCGGTGTTTGTTCTTCAGAATTGAACCCTGTGGCACTTAGAGACTTTAGCCAGAGGACCGAAGCATGCCTCTGTTTGACACACTGAACTCTGTCTGCAAAGTAATTGGTGAACCAGGCAAGGCAGTCATCCGAAAACCGAGGCTGTTGAGTCTGCAATAAGAATTCTGGTGATTGACAGAGTCAAAGCCTTAAGTTTGAGGTCGATGAAGACTGCACAGGGTACTGTCTTTTATCGATGGCCAAATGATATCATTTAGTACCTTGAGTGTGGCTGATGCACTTTCCGTGTGTCAAGTAAACCAGATTGCACAGCGGAGAAGGTTTGGGTGGGATTCGAGATGGTCAGTGACCTGTTTGTTGACTTGGCTTTGTGACCTTAGATAGGCAGGGCAGGATGGATATAGGTCTATGCAGTTTGGGTCCAGGGTGTCTCCTCCTTTGAAGAGGGGGATGACTGCGGCAGCTTTCCTTGGGGATCTCAGACGATATGAAAGAGAGGTTGAACAGGCTGGTGATAGGGGTTGCTGCATGCAATGGTGGCAGATAGTTTCAGAAATAGCGGGTCCAGATTGTCAAGCCCAGCTGATTTGGTTGGTGGGTCCAGGTTTTGCAGCTCTTCATATAGTTTTAGCAGATCTGGTTTGGGTAAAGTCAAATTTTAGAGTTCCTTTTGAGGCACTAGGGGGGCGGAGCTGTTGGCCGAGGTTGGAGTAGCCAGGCGGAATGGCCAGCCGTTGAAAGTTTATTTTTCATAATCATGGTTAGCAGATGTTAAGTGCAGTGGGCAGCTGAAATGCTCTTGTTCTCCATGGACTTCATGCAGTGTAATAACCAACAAGTAATCTAGCTAACAATTCCAAAACTACTACCTTATAGACACAAGTGTACAGGGATAAAGAATATGTACATAAAGATATATGAATGAGTGATGGTACAGAGCAGCATAGGCAAGATGCAGTAGATGGTATCGAGTACAGTATATACATATGAGATGAGTATGTAAACAAAGTGGCATAGTTAAAGTGGCTAGTGATACATGTATTACATAAAGATGCAGTAGATTATATAGAGTACAGTATATACATATACATATGAGATGAATAATGTAGGGTATGTAAACATTATATTAGGTAGCATTGTTTAAAGTGGCTAGTGATATATTTTACATAATTTCCCATCAATTCCCATTATTAAAGTGGCTGGAGTTGAGTCAGTGTCAGTGTCAGTGTGTTGGCAGCAGCCACTCAATGTTAGTGGTGGCTGTTTAACAGTCTGATGGCCTTGAGATAGAAGCTGTTTTTCAGTCTCTCGGTCCCAGCTTTGATGCACCTGTACTGACCTCGCCTTCTGGACGATAGCGGGGTGAACAGGCAGTGGCTCGGGTGGTTGTTGTCCTTGATGATCTTTATGGCCTTCCTGTGACATCGGGTGGTGTAGGTGTCAGCTCGTTCACAGCTTTCTGTAAGTTACCTGTGGCGCTGATGTTTAGGCCAAAGTCTGTATTGTTTTTTGTGTGCTCTAGGGCAACGGTGTCTAGATGGAATTTGTTTTTGTGGTCTTTGCGACTGGACCTTTTTTGGAACACCATTATTTTTGTCTAACTGAGATTCACTGTCAGGTCCCAGGTCTGACATAATCTGTGCAGAATATCTACGTGCTGCTGTAGGACTTGCTTGGTTGGGAACAGATATAGGTGCTGCTGTAGGTCCTCCTTGGTTTGGAACAGATCTAGGTGCTGCTGTAGGACCTGCTTGGTTGGGAACAGATCTACGTGCTGCTGTAGGTACTCCTTGGTTGGGAACAGATCTACGTGCTGCTGTAGGAACTCCTTGGTTGGGAACAGATCTAGGTGCTGCTGTAGGTCCTCCTTGGTTGGGAACAGATCTAGGTGCTGCTGTAGGTCCTCCTTGGTTGGGAACAGATCTAGGTGCTGCTGTAGGTCCTCCTTGGTTGGGAACAGATCTAGGTGCTGCTGTAGGTCCTCCTTGGTTGGGAACAGATCTACAGGAACTCCTGGTTGGGAACAGATCTTTGACATGCTGTAGGTCCTCCTTGGTTGGGAACAGATCTAGGTGCTGCTGCTGTAGGAACTCTGGTTGGGAACAGATAGGAACAGATCTAGGTCTTGGTTGGGGGTGCTGCTGTACAGATCTAGGTGCTGCTGTAGGTCCTCCTTGGTTGGGACAGATCTAGGTGCTGCTGTAGGTCCTCCTTGGTTGGGAACAGATCTAGGTGCTGCTGTAGGACCTCCTTGGTTGGGAACAGATCTAGGTGCTGCTGTATGACCTCCTTGGTTGGGAACAGATCTAGGTGCTGCTGTAGACCTCCTTGGTTGGGAACAGATCTAGGTGCTGCTGTAGGCCCTCCTTGGTTGGGAACAGATCTAGGTGCTGCTGTAGGCCCTCCTTGGTTGGGAACAGATCTAGGTGCTGCTGTAGGTCCTCCTCCTTGGTTGGGAACAGATCTAGGTGCTGCTGTAGGCCCTCCTTGGTTGGGAACAGATCTAGGTGCTGCTGTAGGACCTCCTTGGTTGGGAACAGATCTAGGTGCTGCTGTAGGCCCTCCTTGGTTGGGAACAGAAGCACCAGATTATCAGCAAACAGTGGACATTTGACTTCAGGTTCTAGTAGGGTGAGGCCGGGTGTAGGGTGAGGCCGGGTTTCTATTCTAGTAGGGTGAGGCCGGGTGCTTCTATTCTAGTAGGGTGAGGCCGGGTGATTCTAGTAGGGTGAGGCCGGGTGCTTCTATTCTAGTAGGGTGAGGCCGGGTGCTTCTATTCTAGTAGGGTGAGGCCGGGTGCTTCTATTCTAGTAGGGTGAGGCCGGGTGCTTCTATTCTAGTAGGGTGAGGCCGGGTGCTTCTATTCTAGTAGGGTGAGGCCATTTGCTTCTATTCTAGTAGGGTAGGGTGAGGCCGGGTGCTTCTATTCTAGTAGGGTGAGGCCGGGTGCTTCTATTCTAGTAGGGTGAGGCCGGGTGCTTCTATTCTAGTAGGGTGAGGCCGGGTGCTTCTATTCTAGTAGGGTGAGGCCGGGTGCTTCTATTCTAGTAGGGTGAGGCCGGGTGCTTCTATTCTAGTAGGGTGAGGCCGGGTGCTTCTATTCTAGTAGGGTGAGGCCGGGTGCTTCTATTCTAGTAGGGTGAGGCCGGGTGCTTCTATTCTAGTAGGGTGAGGCCGGGTGCTTCTATTCTAGTAGGGTGAGGCCGGGTGCTGCAGACTGTTCTAGTGCCCTCGCCAATTCATCGATATATATGTTGAAGAGGATGGGGCTTAAGCTGCTTCCCTGTCTCACCCCACGACCCTGTGTGAAGAAATGTGTGTGTTTTTTGCCAGTTTTAACCGTACACTTGTTGTTTGTGTACATGGATTTTTTTAATGAGGTATGTTTTTCCCCCAACAGCACATTGCATCAGTTTGTATAGGAGACCCTCGTGCCAAACTGAGTGAAAGCTGTCTTGAAATCAGCAAAGTATGCGAAGACTTTACTTTATTTTGGGTTTGTTTGTTGGCCCATTAAGGTGTGCAGGTTGAATATGTGGTCTGTTGTACGGTAATTTGGTTAAAAAATACAATTTGACATTTGCACAGTACATTGTTTTCGCTGAGGAAATGTATGACTCTGCTGTTAATGATAATGCAGAGGATTTTCCCAATGTTTCTGTTGACACATATTCCACGGTAGTTATTGGGGTCAAATTTGTCTCCACTTTTATGAATTGGGGTGATCAGTCTTTGGTTCCAAATATTGGGTAAGATGCCAGAGCTAAGGATGATGTTAAAGAGTTTTAGTGTAGCCAATTGAAATTCGTTGTCTGTATATTTGATCATTTCATTGAGGATACCATCAACACCACAGGTCTTTTTTTTTTTGGGTTGGAGGGTTTTTATTTTGTCCTGTAACTCATTCAATGTAATTGGAGAATCCAGTGTGTTCTGGTAGTCTTTAATAGTTGATTCTAAGATGTGTATTTGATCATGTGTATGTTTTTGCTGTTTGTTCTTTGTTATACAGCCAAACAGATTGGAGAAGTGGTTTACCCAGACATCTCCTTTTTGGATAAATAACTCTCTGTGTTGTTGTTTGTTTAGAGTTTTACAATTTTCCCAGAAGTGGTTAGATTCTATAGATTCTTCAATTACATTGAGCTGATTTCTGACCTGTATTTCTGTATGGTTTTTAGTGATTCACCATAGTGAAGGCGTAGACTCAGGTTTTATTGGTCTCTATGTTGTTGGTTGGACAGGTTTCTCCCATTCTTTTTTAGGTTTTTGCATTCTTCATCAAACCATTTGTCATTGTTGTTCATTTTCTTCGGTTGACTGCTATACATTATTTTCTTTACATTTTGTGTATTTAATAGGAAGCTGAGAGGTCAAATATACAATGTAGGTTTCCTTCTGCTAAGTTCACACCTTCACTATTATAGAACAGATTGAATTTGTTGATGCCTAGTATTTTATAGTAGATTTCCACAATAATTTCCTTCCATCTATTGCATTTCTTAATATTATTCCGTTCCTTTGGCTTTGATGCCTCATGATAGAGGATAGCTCTGTTCAAGTAGACTGTGATTTTGCTGTGATCTGAGAGGGTTGTCAGTGAACTGACTGTGAATGCCATGAGTGTATCTCTCTCTCTGAGTGTCTCTCTCTCTCTCTCTCTCTCTCTCTCTCTCTCTCTCTCTCTCTCTCTCTCTCTCTCTCTCTCTCTCTCTCTCTGTCTTTATAACATCAGACCCACAGGAGCCGACACGGACCGTAGGGGTCACTTCCTCATACCCATAATCCTCAGCGAGAGGTCAGGGGTCAGGCACTAATACCTTCAGTTGTGTCTCTGAGGAAGTGGTCTGTTTTGAGAAACAGAAGAGTTAGAACCACAAGGTCGATGAGAACTATAACACAGAGGAAACTGAGGGGTCGGAAAAACAAACACACACACACACACACACACACACCATATCAAACAGTATGCGTGTATGTGTGTATGTGTCTCTATGTGTGCGTGTGTCTGTGTGTGTTTGTGCGCATGCGTGTGTGTGTGTGTGTGTACGTGTGTGTGTATCTGTGTGTGTGTGTGTGAGCTACTGATACTGAATCTGGCTCTAAAACTCTGTCATTGATAGTTGATCTGACAGTACTATCTGGTTCAGTAAACTCAGTACTATCTGGTTCAGTAAACTCCAACAGCTCAGTGTTTCATCTGGAACACTTGAAATTCATCAAGTTAAACACCTTTCATGTATTGTCTTTGAAACAATTAGGTCAGACAAGTTTGTCGTTTCAGACAATATCCTCAGCGCGTTCCAAATGGCTCCCTGTTCCCAGTATAGTGCATTCCTTTGACCAGGGAATAGGGTGCTATTTAGTAGAGAAAAGAGCTGTTGTAATGTTTTTATATGGTCAGGCACTCTAGAATCCATGTTATATCGTCAATATTTTCAGGCACTCTAGAATCCTTGTGATAATTTTAATATGGTCAGTTACTCTAGAATCCTTGTGATATGGTCAGTTATTGTAATATGGTCAGTTACTCTAGAATCCTTGTGACAATTTTGATATGGTAATATAGTTACTCTAGAATCCTTGTGATATTTGTAATATGGTCAGTTACTCTAGAATCCTTGTGATTATTTTGATATGGTCAGCAACTCTAGAATCCTTGTGATAATTGTAATATGGTCAGTTACTCTAGAATCCTTGTGATTATTGTAATATGGTCAGTTACTCTAGAATCCTTGTGATAATTTTAATATGGTCAGTTACTCTAGAATCCTTGTGATTATTGTGATATGGTCAGTTACTCTAGAATCCTTGTGATAAATTTGATATGGTCAGTTACTCTAGAATCCTTGTGATAATTTTGATATGGTCAGTTACTCTAGAATCCTTGTGATAATTTTGATATGGTCAGTTACTCTAGAATCCTTGTGATAATTTTGATATGGTCAGTTACTCTAGAATCCTTGTGATAATTTTGATATGGTCAGTTACTCTAGAATCCTTGTGATTATTTTGATATGGTCAGTTACTCTAGAATCCTTGTGATAATTTTGATATGGTCAGTTACTCTAGAATCCTTGTGACAATTTTGATATGGTCAGGAACTCTAGAATCCTTGTGATAATTTTAATATGGTCAGGAACTCTAGAATCCTTGTGATATCTTTAATATGGTCAGGGACTCTAGAATCCATGTGATAATTTTAATATGGTCAGGCACTCTAGAATCCTTGTGAGGTCATCCTAGAATCCTTGTGATAATTTTAATATGGTCAGTTACTCTAGAATCCTTTTGATATCTTTAATATGGTCAGGGACTCTAGAATCCATGATAATTTTAATATGGTCAGTTACTCTAGAATCCTTGTGATAATTTTGATATGGTCAGGAACTCTAGAATCCTTGTGATAATTTGGTCAGGAACTCTAGAATCCTTGTGATAATTTTGATATGGTCAGGAACTCTAGAATCCTTGTGATAATTTGATATGGTCAGGAACTCTAGAATACTTGTGATTATATGTAACTCTAGAATGTGATAATTTTGATATGGTCAGAACTCTAGAATCCTTGTGATATCTGGTATGATTTGTTTACAGATTCAAGATCAACAGTATGGAGTCTGTATGTGAGAATTGTGGAGGAGTCAGTGGAGTGGAATGTGTGTGTGTG
>NW_026278622.1:0-17500 GCF_023373465.1 Oncorhynchus keta | reverse complement strand
GCACCTCACTAGACAGTTATAGTCACTAGGTTTATTAGTAGACAGTCTCAATGAAAACCCCACAGCACCTCACTAGACCTTATAGTGGTTTATTAGTAGACAGTCTCATGAAAACCCCACAGCACCTCACTAGACCTTATAGTGGTTTATTAGTAGACAGTCTCATGAAAACCCCAGCAGCACCTCACTAGCACCTTAGACCATTAGTGGTTTATTAGTAGACAGTCTCATGAAAACCCCACAGCACCTCACTAGACCTTATAGTGGTTTATTAGTAGACAGTCTCATGAAAACCCCACAGCACCTCACTAGACCTTATAGTGGTTTATTAGTAGACAGTCTCAATGAAAACCCCACAGCACCTCACTAGACCTTATAGTGGTTTATTAGTAGACAGTCTCATGAAAACCCCACAGCACCTCACTAGACCTTATAGTGGTTTATTAGTAGACAGTCTCAATGAAAACCCCACAGCACCTCACTAGACCTTATAGTGGTTTATTAGTAGACAGTCTCATGAAAACCCCACAGCACCTCACTAGACCTTATAGTGGTTTATTAGTAGACAGTCTCATGAAAACCCCACAGCACCTCACTAGACCTTATAGTGGTTTATTAGTAGACAGTCTCATGAAAACCCCACAGCACCTCACTAGACCTTATAGTGGTTTATTAGTAGACAGTCTCATGAAAACCCCACAGCACCTCACTAGACCTTATAGTGGTTTATTAGTAGACAGTCTCAAGACGTGGTTTATTAGTAGAGTGAAACATTATAGGTGGATATGACTTCTTCTTCATCTTATGCTCTAATAACAAAGCTGTTTTATTCTGACTCTGTCCTTACAGAACTCATACAGAGAGTTAAAGAGGAACATAAAGCCAGTCTGAAGAAGAAGTTTAGGTTTGTGTTTGAAGGCACTGCAGAGGAAGAAACTCCCCTCAACAGCATAAAAGTAAATCCGGTTACCAGAATTGACTGTGATAAATAACTGCGAGAAACCGGTGGATTATATTAGCAGAGGTGATTTGATGATGCTGACATGTTGTTAGTTGAAATGGTGCTGGAATAGTGAAGGTAGCTCCTGTTTTCTTTGGGACTTCGGTAACTTTCTGTGATTCTAAATCAACAGTTGGTTAATAGTCTGAAAATGTCTGAAACATTCACTTGTATGCTGTAGGTCATGTAGTAACTGTCTGTTAAATGCAGTACGCTTTGTGGACTTCACAGGACAGAGGTTGCTATCCGGTTTTGTGATAAAACTAATTATTATTATTTAACCAGGCAAGTCAGTGAAGAACACATTCTTATTTACAGTGATGACCTACCCTGGCCCAATGGGGCTCCTAATCACAGTCAAATGTGATGCAGTCTGGATTCAAACCAGGGACTACAGTGACACCTCTTGCACTGAGATGCAGTGCCTTAAACCGCTGTGCCACTCAGGAGCCCAAAGCCCAAACAAAGGTGTGGTTGAATTTATTCGGCCACTGTGTCTTTTATTGCCTCTGCCTTTAAGCCTATATATCGCGGGCCCACACACACACACACACACACACACACACACACACACACACACACACACACACACACACACACACACACACACACACACACACACACACACACACACACACACACACACACACACACACACACACACACACACACACACACACACCACCACCAAGTTTCCCCCTGGCAATTTCAGTCTATCATACACTCTTCTAACGGCCATGGTGAGGTATACTCAACAAGGGTTCTGCGAAGATCCTCAAAGTTCTTCAAATAACCTTGGGTTTAAAGGCACTGAAAATGGCCTCCAAAAGCTTCTTCCAAGAACCCCATAGGAGGTGGGGTTCATCGAGGAACCTACTTAGTTGGTGGGGGTTCTTGCAGGAACTTAACTGCCCAACTGAAACATTTGGATTTGAAAGAACAGCAGGTGCAGGCACTTAACTGAAAAATGTAAAGATCTCAATTTAAGGTTGGTCCCTTGTATGATCTAAATTGATATTGTTTTAAGATGACACCATCTATCTTTTCATATGTGTGCAAATCTTTCTAAAACAGAAAATGGACACAATTCAATGGATATCAATCAACAAGGAGGTAAGAATATAGGCTGTAAGAACATGTTGAAGGCTGGATGTATTGGCTGAAGATGACTGAACTGCTCACTTTTGTGTCTGTGTCTGCAGGTATACAGACAGAGGGGGTATGCAAAGCTATGTCAATTGATATTGGTAGGTTATGCAGATCACATTTACCATCCTCCTTCCTCTCTTATCTATTCAATGAATATCCCATAGGCCTCTACATTATGGACAAGGTATGTGTATGTGAACCATTATCAAAACAGTTTTTTTCATTCACAAAAACCAAAGTATGAATACTGTCATGTGCATATTTTGTTAATCACCTATATAATTACTTTTTTTTTTAATCACAGTTATTAATTAATATAATCATTTCTTTTTTTTATTTATCCTTTATTTTACCAGAACAGTTGACTGAGAACACGTTCTCATTGTAACGGTTGTGGTATGAAGGAGAAGAGGAAGACCAATGCGCAGTGTGGTAAGTGTCCATATTTAATAGAACAAACTGAACACCACAAAATACAAACATAACAAACCGAAACACAGGAAACAACTACCCACAACTCAAAAGTGAAACCAGGCTACCTAAGTATGGTTCTCAATCAGGGACAACGATTGACAGCTGCCTCTGATTGAGAACCATACCAGGCCAAACACAGAATCCCAAATTATAGAAAAAGGAACATAGACTGCCCACCCCAACTCACGCCCTGACCATACTAAAACAAAGACAAAACAAAGGAACTAAGGTCAGAACGTGACGCTCGTTTACAGCAACGACCTGGGGAATAGTTACAGGGGAGAGGAGGGGGATTAATGAGCCAATTGTAAATTGGGGATTACTAGGTGACCGTGATGGTTTGAGGGTCAGATTGGGAATTTAGCCAGGACACCGGGGTTAACACCCCTACTCTTACGATAAGTGCCATGGGATGTTAATGTGTTGATATTCTCCGTAGGCTCGACCTGTTGGTTGTTATAATGGAACATAAAATAACTGTCTCAGACTTGGCTTTACCGAACCCCCTGCCCAGTGGCTATGTAAGGTCCATGACAGGGGGTTGGGCGCAGTAGCCCTTGAGCCCGACAGGAACGCGCAATCCTTCTCTAAACAATCCGTGACTTATATTCACAAGAATATAAGCACAGGCCTATGACATTACTTCATTAGAAGTGTAGCCTACATAAAACACCGTGCCATTACGCACACATTTGAAAGTTAACCTTTCGTTCCCACCTACAGGCTGCTGGCCGAGCTGTTACTCTCTAAAAGATACTATGCAAGGTGTTGGTATACGCAGGGGCCTGAGTATGACATTGTAGTGAATTCAAAGGTTACCATGACAGGGCCTGATGCTCACAACTTCATGTCCCTTTGCAGTCTGACAACGCACCATGGCCGTTAGAATGTTGTTGGTTTGGGCATAATGTGTTTGTGTGACCCCCGCACACACACACACACACACACACACTCTTCTGCTTTATGTTTTGAATGATGTGCATAATTCCAGTCCATATAATACAGTGTAATTCAATACAGTACAGCAATACAGTTCACAGTCAAACATATTTAAATATCTATAGTTCGCTACATCTATGGGCTGTTATGTTTTTCTGTCATGCCGTGCAATGTGCCTATATCATATACTGTAAGATTATTTTACGTTATAACATCAACAACTACTGGAACAGCCACTTTACAATAGGAATCTAAATCTTTTAGGGGGGTGAAACGTATCCCTTGTATTCCTTAAAGAGGTGTTTTTCTCCCCTTTCATCATTTCCTTTTCTCATATTTGTTCCACCATTTCCTTTCCTCCTGTTCTATTCCAGCTCCAGTTTTGACTGGGCTGAGCCTCCTGGAACTGTACCTTCCTCCTGTTCTATTCTAGCTCCTCTAGCAGGCCAGAGGTGGATGAACACAGTGCCCTTGTTTGGGTGTCCTTTCCTCCTGTTCTATTCTAGCTCCTGACCTTTCCTTTCCTCCTGTTAGGTAGCTCCTTCACCTTTCCTATCCTCCTTTTCTATTCTAGCTCCTCTACACCATGGTCCTTGTTATATTGCGGATGCGATTCTAGCTCCTGGAAGCCAGTTTCCTTTCCTCCTGATTCTAGCTCCTCTACCTTTCCTAGGTTCTATTCTAGCTCCTCTAACCTTTCCTTTCCTCCTGTTCACCAGATTCTCTCCTCTACCTTTCCTTTTGTAGGGGTTTAATGGCACAGGCAGGGTGCCCAGCCACCTTTCCTTTCCTCCTTTTCTATTCTAGCTCCTCTACATTTCCTATCCTCCTGTTCTATCTAGCTCCTCTACCAGATTCCAAGTCCTGTTATATTGTATCTCCTTCACCTTTCCTTTCCTCCTGTTCTATTCTAGCTCCTCTACCTCTGCAGATTCCTTTCCTCCTGTTCTATTCTATGAACCTACCTCTACCTTTCCTTTCCTGTTAGTTGAGAACCTTCACCTTTCCTGTCCTCCTGTTCTATTTCTTAGCTCCTCTACCAATCCTCCTGAGTTCTCAACCGTGATGGCGAGATCATGGAGCTCCTCACCTTTCCTTCCTCCTGTTCTATTCTAGCAGCTCCTTCTTGCCGAGGTTCAGCTTTCCTGGTGATCCTCCTGTCATATTGATATGTCTGCCAGACCTGCAGAGATCCTTCGCCTCCTGGTCTATTCAGCTCCTCTAAGGAGAAGATTAATTCCTTTCCTCCTGTTCATAGCAATGATAGGACCATTTCCTGTCCTCCTGTTCTAGCCAAGTGACTTGGTGTATAGCTCCTCTAGGGCCTTTCCTATCCTCCTGTTCTATTCAGCTCCTCTACCTTTCCTGATTCTAGCTCGTGGTGAGGAGACATATTGTATCTCCTTCGCCACCTGGTTCTATTCTAGCTCCTTCCTCCTGTTCTATTCTAGCTCCTCACCTTTCCTATCCTCCTGTTCTATTCTAGCTCCTGGGCCTTTCCTTTCCTCCTGTTCTATTCTAGCCCTCTACCTTTCCTTTCCTCCTGTTCTATTCTAGCTCCTCTGACCTTTCCTTTCCTCCTGTTCTATATCTAGCTCCGATAGGTCTACCTTTCCTATCCTCCTGTTCTATTCTAGCAGAGGATCCTCCTGTTCTATTCTAGTTAGCTTTACCAGTGCGGAGCTCCTCCTATCCTCCTGTTCTATTGCAGTCTCAGTTGAATGACTTTCTTTCCTGACTGTTTGGATTCTAGCTCCTCACCTTTCCTGATCCTCCTGTTCTAGAGCTCCTCTACCTTCCTATCCTCCTGTTAGATTCTAAAGAAGAGATACCTTTCCTGTCCTCCTGTTCTATTCTAGCTCCTCTACCTTTTTTCCTCCTGTTATATTGTATCTCCTCACCTTTCCTTTCCTCCTGTTCTATTCTAGCTCCTCTACCTTTCCTATCCTCCTGTTCTATTCTAGCTCCTCTACCATTCCTATCCTCCTGTTATATTGTCTCCTTCACCTTTCCTTTCCTCCTGTTCTATTCTAGCTCCTCTAGGTTTCCTTTCCTCCTGTTCTATTCAAGCTCCTCTACCTTTCCTTCCTCCTGTTCTATTCTAGGTCCTCACCTTTCCTAGTCCTGAGCTAACCAGCGGTCTCTTCACCTTTCCTTTCCTCCTGTTATATTGGATGTCCTCGACCTTTCCTTTTCAAAATGGTCCTCTACCTTTCCTATCCTCCTGTTCTACTAGACTCCTCTAAGTCATCTGCAGAGAGGAGGAGGGGGGGGTTAGGAGGATTCCTTCACCTTTCCTTTCCTCCTGGCAAAGAGCTTCCTAGGGTTAGAGGCTGCTTGGAATTCTAGCTCCTCTACCTTTCCTATCCTCCTGTTCTATTCTAGCTCCTCTAGAGACCTAGAGGAGGTTATATTGTATCTCCTTCACCTTTCCTTTCCTCCTGTTCTATTCTAGGATGCCTTTCCTCCTGTTCTATTCTAGCTCCTCTACCTTTCCTATCCTCCTGTTCTATTCTAGCTCCTCTACCTTCCTATCCTCTGTTCTGTGAGCTCGCATATTGTATCTCCTTCAGCCTTTCCTTTCCTCCCGTTCTGGAGGATAGCTCCTCTACCTTTCCTAGTTCTATTCTAGCTCCTCTAGGATGCAGATCCTCCTGTTAGCTCCTTGACCTTTCCTTTCCTCCTGTTAGATTCTAGCTCCTCTACCTTTCCTTTCCTCCTGAAGAGATGATAGGATTTCCTAGAGGAGAGAGTCCTAGCCTCCTGTTAGAGAGCTCCTTCTAAGGTTTCCTTTCCTCCTGTTCTATACTCATCCCTTTCCTCCTGTTATAGTCCTCCAGTGTGGGAAGTGTTGGATGAGAGCTAGTGGTCCTCCTGTTCTATTGGAGGAGTTGCAACCTTTCCTTTCCTCTGTTGATTCTAGCTCCTCTACCTTTCCTTTCCTCCTGTTAGTAGGGGGAAGGTGAGCTCCTCTAGGTCAAAAGGTTAGAGGAGTCCTTTCCTCCTGTTCTATTCTAGCTCCTCTACCTTTCCTAGGTTAAATTCTAGCTCCTCTACCTTTCCTTTCCTCCTGTTATAGAGGTCCTTCACCCCTCCTCCTGTTCTATTCTAGCTTATCAAGGCATTCCTTGATTTCCTCTCCTGTTAGGTACCTGGAGGGCTCCTGATAAGGACCTTTCCTATCCTCCTGTTCTATTCTAGCTCCTCTACCTGTTCCTGGAATTCCTCCTGTTATATTGTATCTCCTTCAGTTCTATTCTAGCTCCTCTACCTTTCCTATCCTCCTGTTCTATTCTAGCTCCTCTAATTCCTATCTCCTGTTATATTGATCTCCTTCACCTTTCCTTTCCTCCTGTTCACCCTCTACCCGCTTTCCTTTCCTCCTGTTCTATTCTAGCTCACCTTTCCTATCCTCCTGTTCTATTCTAGCTCCTCTACCTTTCCATTCCTGTTCCTTGTTCATAATTCCAGTCCATATAATACCTCTGTAATTCCTTTCCTCCTGTTCAATTCTAGTTCACCTTTCCTTTCATCCTTAAATATCTATAGCTCCTCTACCTTTCCTATCCTCCTGTTATATTTTCCTGTCACCTTTCCTTTCCTCCTGTTCTATTCTATCCTCTACCTTTCCTTTCCTCCTGTTACTATTCTAAAATCCTCTACCTTTCCTTTCCTCCTGTTCTATTCTAAACTCCTCTACCTTTCCTTTCCTGTTCTTTCTAGCTCCTCTTTTCCTTCCTCCTGTTCTATTCTAGCTCCTCTACCTTTCCTTTCCTCCTGTTCTATTCTAGCTCCTCTACCTTTCCTATCCTCCTGTTCTATTCTAGCTCCTCTACCTTTCCTTTCCTCCTGTTATATTGTATCTCCTTCTACCTTTCCTTTCCTCCTGTTCTATTCTAGCTCCTCTACCTTTCCTTTCCTCCTGTTCTATTCTAGCTCCTCTACCTTTCCTTTCCTCCTGTTATATTGTATCTCCTTCACCTTTCCTTTCCTCCTGTTCTATTCTAGCTCCTCTACCTTTCCTTTCCTCCTGTTCTATTCTAGCTCCTCTACCTTTCCTTTCCTCCTGTTATATTGTATCTCCTTCACCTTTCCTTTCCTCCTGTTCTATTCTAGCTCCTCTACCTTTCCTATCCTCCTGTTCTATTCTAGCTCCTCTACCTTTCCTTTCCTCCTGTTCTATTCTAGCTCCTCTACCTTTCCTTTCCTCCTGTTATATTGTATCTCCTTCTACCTTTCCTTTCCTCCTGTTATATTCTAGCTCCTCTACCTTTCCTATCCTCCTGTTCTATTCTAGCTCCTCTACCTTTCCTTTCCTCCTGTTCTATTCTAGCTCCTCTACCTTTCCTTTCCTCCTGTTCTATTCTAGCTCCTCTACCTTTCCTTTCCTCCTGTTCTATTCTAGCTCCTCTACCTTTCCTATCCTCCTGTTCTATTCTAGCTCCTCTACCATTCCTTTCCTCCTGTTCTATTCTAGCTCCTTCACCTTTCCTATCCTCCTGTTCTATTCTAGCTCATCTACCATTCCTTTCCTCCTGTTATATTCTAGCTCTTTTACCTTTCCTATCCTCCTGTTCTATTCTAGCTCCTCTACCTTTCCTATCCTCCTGTTCTATTCTAGCTCCTCTACCATTCCTATCCTCCTGTTCTATTCTAGCTCCTTTACCTTTCCTTTCCTCCTGTTATATTCTAGCTCCTCTACCTTTCCTTTCCTCCTGTTATATTGTATCTCCTTCACCTTTCCTTTCCTCCTGTTCTATTCTAGCTCCTCTACCTTTCCTATCCTCCTGTTCTATTCTAGCTCCTCTACCTTTCCTTTCCTCCTGTTCTATTCTAGCTCCTCTACCTTTCCTTTCCTCCTGTTCTATTCTAGCTCCTCTACCTTTCCTTTCCTCCTGTTCTATTCTAGCTCCTCTACCTTTCCTTTCCTCCTGTTCTATTCTAGCTCCTCTACCTTTCCTATCCTCCTGTTCTATTCTAGCTCCTCTACCTTTCCTTTCCTCCTGTTATATTCTAGCTCCTCTACCTTTCCTTTCCTCCTGTTCTATTCTAGCTCCTCTACCTTTCCTATCCTCCTGTTCTATTCTAGCTCCTCTACCTTTCCTATCCTCCTGTTCTATTCTAGCTCCTCTACCTTTCCTTTCCTCCTGTTATATTGTATCTCCTTCACCTTTCCTTTCCTCCTGTTCTATTCTAGCTCCTCTACCTTTCCTTTCCTCCTGTTCTATTCTAGCTCCTCTACCTTTCCTTTCCTCCTGTTCTATTCTAGCTCCTCTACCTTTCCTTTCCTCCTGTTCTATTCTAGCTCCTCTACCTTTCCTATCCTCCTGTTCTATTCTAGCTCCTCTACCTTTCCTTTCCTCCTGTTATATTGTATCTCCTTCACCTTTCCTTTCCTCCTGTTCTATTCTAGCTCCTCTACCTTTCCTATCCTCCTGTTCTATTCTAGCTCCTCTACCTTTCCTTTCCTCCTGTTATATTGTATCTCCTTCACCTTTCCTTTCCTCCTGTTCTATTCTAGCTCCTCTACCTTTCCTATCCTCCTGTTCTATTCTAGCTCCTTTACCTTTCCTAGCTCCCTTTGCTTAGCCATTAGTGTTGGTGATCTTAATATCTAGTGTATTGATATGTTGAACACTATTTGTTTCAGGATATTGTAAATTGCTATGATTTAATATATATATATATATACATATATACAGTGGGGCAAAAAAGTATTTAGTCAGCCACCAATTGTGCAAGTCCTCCCACTTAAAAAGATGAGAGGCCTGTAATTTTCATCATAGGTACACTTCAACTATGACAGACAAAATGAGAGAAAAAAATTCCAGAAAATCTATTATAATCAAGACATGGGTGGAATAAGTCATGTTTATCTTCAAAAATATAACTGAAACAAGATTGTCATCACTATTGATGTTTATTGTTTTGAACTGAACAAATTGGAAGGACAAATGTTATATTCAGTATTTGATGGAAATGATAAATGAGCCCCATTGGACACAAATTAAGGCCTTTCTACACACCACCTGAGGGACTGGAGTTTTACTGTGTGTGTTGCAAATGTATTTCTTGCATTTGATGCACGTGTACTGTGTCTTCCTGTCCTTCTTGGGTCCACACACATCTCAGTGCTTCTTCTTGTTGCTACCGGCTGCAATCTAGAATGATTCTAAACACTTCCTTCCTCCTGTTTACTAACATCTCACTCACCTTTCCTATCCTCCTTACAGCAGGCCATTCTAGCTCCTGTGAAACTTTCCTAGCCTCCTGTTCTATTCTAGCTCCTCTAAATTCCTTTTCAATCGGTTACCTCACTTTCTCTGAGACCTTGATTAGTACCTTTCCTATCCTCCTGTTCTATTCTAGCTCCTCTACCTTTCCTATCCTCCTGTTCTATTCTAACTCCTTCCTTTCCTTTCCTCCTGTTGATATTCTAGAAGGTCTACCTTTCCTGGTTCCTCCTGTTCTATTCTAGCTCCTCTACCTTTTAAAATTATACCTGTTACCTCCTGTTATATTCAGCTCCTCACCTTTCCTGCCTCCTGTTCATTCACTCCTCACTTACTTCTGGTTCTATTGGAGTTGTTGGTTCTGTCCTCCTGACGGATGGGGCACCAGCATCCTCCTCCTGAATCCTCCTCATGGGGGCGGCAGCGTAGCCTCTACCTGGTTAGAGCTCCTGGACTAGTAACCGGAAGGTTGCAAGTTCAAACCCCTGTTCTGACAGCTACAAATCTGTCCTTCTGCCCCTGAACAGACCTCTTAACCCTTTCCTCCTGTTCTATTCTAGCTCCGTCTAAAATCCTTTCCTCCTGTTCTTAAGCTCCTTTGCCTGGTTAAATAAAAAAATCCTAAATGATTCCTGCAGATTCTAGCTGGGGTCCTTTCCTTTCATCCTGTTGCCTCCTCTGGAGGCCTTTCCTCAACTGTTCTATTCTAGCTCTCTCCTTTCCTCTGGAGCTTCCCTCTGTTCCAATCTGGGTTCAATTCGTCCTGCCTTTCCTGTCCTCCTGTTGAAGATATCTAGCAAGTCTACCTTTCCTCTCCTGTTGCAGCTGCAGCCAGTCACCAGCTTTCCTAAATCCTGTTCTACCCTCCTGTTGTGGCATCCTGTAAATCATTATGATTTCTGGATGTTGATGTTCCTGGCCACAGATTCTCCCTTCCCTCTACCTTTCCTATGCAGCTGTACTCATAGTACCACATTTTTTTCCCTTTCTATTGGCACATGTTCTATTCACTCCTCTACCGTGTCGGCCGTGAACACAAACTTAGAGGAATAGATAGGCCTGTTCCGTTTCCTATTCATCAGCTTCAGCTCTGGCCTTGGTTTTTCCTACTGTTCCTTCCATCCTCCTGTTCTCAGCTTCCATCTGTTGAGGATCTCCTGTCCCAACTTGTGTTTCATGATATTGTAAATTGGTTTAATTGCATGTGATGCTGTGGCCACAAAGTATTTAGTCAGCCACCAGGACAACCCACATCCATTGATTGGTTCTTCTCAGGGGCTCCTCCATCTGGCTTCCCTGTATACACTTGTAAGTTCCACACATGTGATGAAGCAGCATCACAGGCAGCCCAGACCTTGATTCCATATTTTGCGGGTTTAGACAGTACGTACTGCCTGAAGGGGAAGCGGCTCCTAAATGGCATAAGCTGCTCGTCAACAGTAACGTTGGGCCCAGGGTTGTAAAACAGGGAAGGTATAATCTTCAAAAATATAACTGAAACAAGATTGTCATCACTTCAATGTTTATTGTTTTGAACTGAACAAATTGGAAGGACAAATGTTATATTCAGTATTTGATGGAAATGATAAATGAGCCCACACTGACCTGATGCAGATAGCTTGTCTCTCTGCCACCAAGCTGGTCTGGTGTCTCAGTTATCGAGATGGATAATCCTGGAAATAATGTGAAGTTTTCCAGAAACATTGTTGCACGGAAAAGTTCTCTGCCAGTTTCTGCATCCCACAGGGATCCTGTGGATTCCCCATTGGATCTGAAAACACCAGCAAGAACCCCAAAGTATGCATGTAAATGAGTTTGGTCCATCTCCTTCTATCTCTCTCCAAAATCACACCTTCCCTTCAAATTAGTGCAGTCCACAATGATTTTCTGAATGGTGTCTGGGATGAACAATTAATTCAAAAGAAGACTTTATGTCCTGCAGGCTGCTGATGAGCTGGTTGCTGATGGGCTGGTCCTGGGAATGGCTGCTGATGGGCTAGTCCTGGGACTGGCTGCTGATGGGCTGGTCCTGGGACTGGCTGCTGATGGGCTAGTCCTGGGACTGGCTGCTGATGGGCTGGCTGCTGATGGGCTGGTCCTGGGACTGGCTGCTGATGGGCTGGTCCTGGGACTGGCTGCTGATGGGCTAGTCCTGGGACTGGCTGCTGATGGGCTGGCTGCTGATGGGCTGGTCCTGGGACTGGCTGCTGATGGGCTGGTCCTGGGACTGGCTGCTGATGGGCTAATCCTGGGACTGGCTGCTGATGGGCTAGTCCTGGGACTGGCTGCTGATGGGCTATGTCCTGGGACTGGCTGCACAAACTGATGGCCTGTTCCTGGGACTCAACAGCTGAGGTGAGCTCTGGGCTGGTCCTGGGACTGTGCTGATGGGCTGGTCCTGGGACTGGCTGCTGATGGGCTAGTCCTGGGACTGGCTGCTGATGGCCTGGTCCTGGGAATGGCTGCTCCATTGGCTGGTTCTGCTGGGGCTCCTCCTGGGACTGGCTGCTGATGGGCTTGTAAGTCCTGGGACTGCATCACAGGCTGCTGATTCCATATTTTGCGGGTTTAGACAGTATGCCTGAGAGGGGAAGCGGCTGGCATAAGCTGCTGAAAACAGGGCTGGTCCTGGGACTGGCTGCTGATGGGCTGGTCCTGGGACTGGCTGCTGATGGGCTAGTCCTGGGAATGGTGCTGATGGGCTTGTCCTGGGACTGGCTGCTGATGGGCTGGTCCTGGGACTGGCTGCTGATGGGCTGGTCCCATGGGATCTGGCACCATGGGCTGGTCCTGGGACTGGCTGCATGATGGGCTTGGTCCTGGGACTGGCTGCAAAATCACACCTTCCTTCAAATGGCTGTCTGATTTTCTGAATGGTGTCTGGGACTGGCTTAATTCAAAAGGACTTTATGTCCTGCTGGCTGCTGATGGGCTGGCTGCTGATGGGCTGGTCCTGGGACTGGATGGGCTGAGTCCTGGGACTGGCTGCTGATGGGCTGGTCCTGGGACTGGCTGCTGATGGGCCTGGGACTGGCTGATGGGCTGGCTGCTGATGGGCTGGTCCTGGGACTGGCTGCTGATGGGCTGGTCCTGGGACTGGCTGCTGATGGGCTGGCTGCTGATGGGCTAGTCCTGGGACTGGCTGCTGATGGGCTGGTGCTGATGGGCTGGCTGCTGATGGGCTGGTCCTGGGACTGGCTGCTGATGGGCTGGCTGCTGATGGGCTGGTCCTGGGACTGGCTGCTGATGGGCTGGTCCTGGGACTGGCTGCTGATGGGCTAGTCCTGGGGCTGGCTGCTGATGGGCTAGTCCTGGGGCTGGCTGCTGATGGGCTAGTCCTGGGGCTGGTTGCTGATGGGCTAGTCCTGGGGCTGGTTGCTGATGGGCTGGTCCTGGGACTGGTGCTGATGGGCTGGTCCTGGGGCTGGTGCTGATGGGCTAGTCCTGGGACTGGCTGCTGATGGGCTAGTCCTGGGGCTGGTTGCTGATGGGCTGGCTCCTGGGGCTGGTCCTGCTGATGGGCTAGTCCTGGGACTGGCTGCTGATGGGCTGGTCCTGGGACTGGCTGCTGATGGGCTGGCTGCTGATGTGCTGTCCTGGGACTGGCTGGATGGGCTGGGGACTGGCTGCTGATGGGCTAGTCCTGGGACTGGCTGCTGATGGGCTAGATGGGCTGGCTGCTGATGGGCTGGTCCTGGGACTGGCTGCTGATGGGCTGGTCCTGGGACTGGCTGCTGATGGGCTAGTCCTGGGACTGGCTGCTGATGGGCTGGTCCTGGGACTGGCTGCTGATGGGCTGGTCCTGGGACTGGCTGCTGATGGGCTGGTCCTGGGACTGGCTGCTGATGGGCTGGTCCTGGGACTGGCTGCTGATGGGCTGGCTGCTGATGGGCTAGTCCTGGGACTGGCTGCTGATGGGCTGGTCCTGGGACTGGCTGCTGATGGGCTGGTCCTGATGGGCTGGCTGCTGATGGGCTGGTCCTGGGACTGGCTGCTGATGGGCTGGTCCTGGGACTGGCTGCTGATGGGCTGGTCCTGGGACTGGCTGCTGATGGGCTGGTCCTGGGACTGGCTGCTGATGGGCTGGTCCTGGGACTGGCTGCTGATGGGCTGGTCCTGGGACTGGCTGCTGATGGGCTGGCTCTGGCTGATGGGCTGGCTGCTGATGGGCTGGTCCTGGGACTGGCTGCTGATGGGCTGGCTGCTGATGGGCTGGCTGCTGATGGGCTGGTCCTGGGACTGGCTGCTGATGGGCTGGCTGCTGATGGGCTGGTCCTGGGACTGGCTGCTGATGGGCTAGTCCTGGGGCTGGTTGCTGATGGGCTAGTCCTGGGGCTGGTTGCTGATGGGCTAGTCCTGGGGCTGGTTGCTGATGGGCTAGTCCTGGGGCTGGTTGCTGATGGGCTAGTCCTGGGGCTGGTTGCTGATGGGCTAGTCCTGGGGCTGGTTGCTGATGGGCTAGTCCTGGGGCTGGTTGCTGATGGGCTAGTCCTGGGACTGGCTGCTGATGGGCTAGTCCTGGGGCTGGTTGCTGATGGGCTAGTCCTGGGGCTGGTTGCTGATGGGCTAGTCCTGGGGCTGGCTGCTGATGGGCTGGTCCTGGGACTGGCTGCTGATGGGCTGGCTGCTGATGGGCTAGTCCTGGGACTGGCTGCTGATGGGCTAGTCCTGGGACTGGCTGCTGATGGGCTAGTCCTGGGACTGGCTGCTGATGGGCTGGCTGCTGATGGGCTGGTCCTGGGACTGGCTGCTGATGGGCTGGTCCTGGGACTGGCTGCTGATGGGCTAGTCCTGGGGCTGGTTGCTGATGGGCTAGTCCTGGGGCTGGTTGCTGATGGGCTAGTCCTGGGGCTGGTTGCTGATGGGCTAGTCCTGGGGCTGGTTGCTGATGGGCTGGTCCTGGGACTGGCTGCTGATGGGCTAGTCCTGGGGCTGGCTGCTGATGGGCTAGTCCTGGGGCTGGTTGCTGATGGGCTAGTCCTGGGGCTGGTTGCTGATGGGCTAGTCCTGGGGCTGGCTGCTGATTGGGCTGGTCCTGGCTGCTGATTGGGCTGGTCCTGGCTGCTGATGGGCTGGTCCTGGCTGCTGATTGAGCTAGTTCTGGCTGCTGATTGGGCTGGTCCTGGCTGCTGATTGGACTGGTCCTGGCTGCTGATTGCTGGTCCTGGCTGCTGATTGGCTGGTCCTGGGGCTGGCTGCTGATAAGGAGCCACACATGTCAAGATATTTATTTGTTGTGTCCCTCCCCCAATTTGTGTGGAAAAACACTGCATTTTTTTTTACAATGTATCAAAAATAAAGTATTGTAATAGCATTGTTCAGGTTCCTGCAAGACATTGTGTAGTTTCACACACTTCAAAGGTTAAAGACAGCGAGAAAAGTGGGAGATAGACAGCACCAATAACCTGTCTGCCTATGTTGAAACAGCAGGCCCAGTGAGGAGGAAGACAGTGAAGACACACAACAAACCTTTTTGTTTCATTTTGACTTGTTTTTACCAACACACACACACACACTTTTTCACACTTTTATTACCCTCAGGCGGACACAAACACTACATATGTATTATAAATGTGTAGGGGGGTGCAGTGTGCACTCAATGAAAATGTGTTATTTTAGTCCAATGAGTCTGCTATCGGAGCTGCTAACCGATCACTGCAGCTGTACATAGTCCATCGGTAAATAGCCCACCCAATTTACCTACCTCATCCCCATACTGTTTTTATTTATTTACTTTTCTGCTCTTTTACACACCAGTATCTCTACCTGCACATGACCATCAGATCATTTATCACTCCAGTGTTAATCTGCTACCTCCTCATGCCATTTGCACACAATGTATATAGACTCTTTAAAATTAAAATAAATTCTACTGTGTTATTGACTTGTTTATTTTTTACTCCATGTGTAACTCTGTGTTGTCTGTTCACACTGCTTTGCTTTATCTTGGCCAGGTCGCAGTTGTAAATGAGAACTTGTTCTCAACTAGCCTACCTGGTTAAATAAAGGTGAAATAAAAAAATAGAAGTGGGTCTTCTTAGGAATTGTTTTATCCAATTGATCTTAAAAGCATGTTTATCAAATCAAAGTTTATTTGTCACGTGCGCCAAATACAACAGGTGTAGACCTTACAGTGAAATGCTTACTTACAGGCTCTAACCAATGGTGAGGAAAAAAAATGTGTGTGGGTGTGTGTGTGTGTGTGTGTGTGTGTGTGTGTGTGTGTGTGTGTGTGTGTGTGTGTGTGTGTGTGTGTGTGTGTGTGTGTGTGTGTGTGTGTGTGTGTGTGTGTGTGTGTGTAGGTAAGTAAAGAAATAAAACAGTAAAAAGACATTTGAAAAAATAGTATCAAGTTTATATACAGACACCAGTTAGTCAGGCTTATTGAGGTAGTATGTACATGTAGATATGGTTAAAGTGACTATGCATATATGATGAACAGAGAGTAGCAGTAGCGTAAAAAGAGGGGTTTGCGGGTGGTGGGACCGGTTAGCCAATCATGTTCATTGATTGTGTTAAGACGAACTGTCACTCCAAAACTAGCGGACCAATGGACTCATTGTCTAGGCCTCTCTCTAAACTCCGCCCTTCACGGAAAAATAATGTCAAAACTCACAATCCAAAAGATAACTGTTTATTAGTATTTCACACTGAGAAATGATCTTGCCCTAAATATTTTTACATTTCTTATTTTAGTGTGCGAGTGCGTGCTGTTGGAAAATGTGATAAAACTATCATTTGATTAGATATTTGAAATGTTAATTAGATGTTGAGTTAAAGGAAATATGAATACTGCTTATGTAAGAGAAGAGAGTAGGTCTGTTGTTGCAACAGGAAACAACACTTAGTTAGGGGTATACTGAGAAAATGTATGTTGTACACTTAGAAAAACAGTGAATCAGTGTTTCTACCCAGAGAAATAGTATGTGCACACTTAAAAGATATCTAATAGAATATAAGGTGCACTAGCCAAACAATGGACCATCTGGAACTCTGTACTGTTGGAGACTTTTTGAGAACGGCGCTTATCTTCGTAGAGATTGTTTGCTGACAGTCCTGCTGTGCCCTGATCTAAGATAACAACCTGCCGAGACAGAGGTTCTCTTTCTCTTTCATTCTCACTCTCTCTCTCTGTCTTTCTTTCTCTCTCACACACACACAATAACATGACATTCACACCGCAGTACATTTCTATTACCAGAAAGGTAAGGATCTTCTTTAATTAATTACAATATGTTTGATTGGTTTTGGAGTAACTTCTGAAGTAAATCTTTGTTGAACCGAATATTTAGATTCACCTTAAGGAGGAATGGAAACACTAGGATTTACAACACCAGCTAACTGTAAATCGCCATATTGGCATTGTTGCGTCACTGGCAGGAGAGAACATTATGGAACTCCCAAAAATGGCTGAATTTACCAAGTAGCTCCGAGTCTGAGAATTAGTTTATTACAGAGAATGAAATTAGGTTAGTTAGGGAGTCAATAAACCTACTGAAGCCGTTCATGTTTGAGCCGACCGTTGCCCGAGATCAGAGTTCGTTTTCGTAACAGTAACAACACAGATATGCCGCCTGAAACACCTCAGCTAGAGGGTCTGCGTAGCAAAACTAACAGGTGTGAGTGGGGATGCTGCCATATAGAGTAGGAGTGTGTGTGTGTTGTAGAGAGAAGGTGGCGATACAGCACAAAATCCCAGCGGATG
>NW_026278621.1:10000-62500 GCF_023373465.1 Oncorhynchus keta | reverse complement strand
GTGTGTGTGTGTCTCAATGTGTGTGTGCATCTCTATGTGTGTGTGTGCGTGTGTGTGTGTCTCTGTGTGCGTGTGTGTGTGTCTCTGTGTGTGTGTGTCTCTATGTGTGTGTGCATGTGTGTGTGTGTGTGGTGTGTGTGTGTGTCTGTCTGTGTGTGTGTGTGCGTGTGTGTGTGTGTGTGCGTGCGTGTGCGTTTGCATGTGTGCATGTGTGCATGTGTGCATGTGTGTGTGTGTGTGTGTGTGTGTGTGTGTGTGTGTGTGTGTGTGTGTGTGTGTGTGTGTGTGTGTGTGTGTGTGTGTGTGTGTGTGTGTGTGTGTGTGTGTGTGTGTGTGTGTGTGTGTGTGTGTGTGTGTGTGTGTGTGTGTGTGTGTGTGTGTGCGAGTGCGCCTGGTGTCTGGTCACTCACATGTCATCATCACTTCACAATGCCATGCTTTGGAGAATGTAATGTGATTTACTAATTGAATAAAACTGTTCACATCATTATTAAGAGGAAACCAGCAGTATTAACCAAAGCTCCTAATAACGTGATCTCTAAGCATATGTTTTAAGTCTAAACACAAACTGTAACAATTGTCTTTTGTTTTCCAATAGTCATGCCACTATAATACCTAATACAATATCTGTTTGTCTCACCGAAACACATCGGGTTTATTGTTCTGTGGGGCTCTAGACGCTAGTCATGTTCATGTACTTATATCCTAATCTGATTCTAAAGTATCCCGGGACGCAGCCCAAATAACTCCCTATTCCTCATGTGGCGCCCTACAGCCTTATTCTTCCAAGGCCTTGTTGTTCACTGTGCTCACAGAGGTTCCTAGTCAACACAGTTCTACAGTTCACACAGGATTTCCATACTAAATGGTGTGGATGAAGGTTTTAGGGGGGGGGGGGTTGCGTAAGGGGTTTCTTCAGCTGACCCCGTAGAAGAAGCCTTTTAAGAACACTTTTTGATTCCCGGTAGAACCCTCTGTGGAAAGGGTTCTACCTGGAACCAAAAAGGGTTCTTCAAAGGGTTCTACCTGGAACCAAAAGGGGTTCTACCTGGAACCAAAAGGGTTCTACCTGGAACCCAAAAGGGTTCTTCAAAGGGTTCTACCTGGAACCAAAAGGGGTTCTACCTGGAACCAAAAAGGGTTCTTCAAAGGGTTCTACCTGGAACCAAAAGGGGTTCTACCTGGAACCAAAAGGGTTCTACCTGGAACCCAAAAGGGTTCTTCAAAGGGTTCTACCTGGAACCAAAAAGGGTTCTACCTGGAACCAAAAGGGGTTCTACCTGGAACCAAAAAGGGTTCTACCTGGAACCCAAAAGGGTTCTTCAAAGGGTTCTCCTATGGAGACAGCCGAAGAAACTTCTAGGTTCTAGATAGCACTTTTTTTTCTAAGAGTGTGGAATAATTTTACCCAGGGGGCCGTGCAGCAGGGCGAGTTGCACGTGTTTTCAAAGCACAACCCTCGCCAGTTTACCCTGGGTGCTATGAAAGACACTGGTTTTATTTACCACGTTTGATCATTCTTTTTAAAACAAGATATTTTCAACCTTGTTTCTGTCACAAACTCAAAACATGCATACTGTTCCTTGTTAAATTTATTGTTTGGTAACCAAAAGTTTAAGTGAGTTAGAAGCAACATTTTCTCTTCAGTTGAAGTTCATGTCCTCTTTTGATTTTTTTTATAATTGGGAAAGACAAGCCAGGGTAAAAATGAATGTCCTCTGAACGAAAGTGGTTTCCTGTCTGATTGGTTTGTCTCTCTGTTTCACCATGACAACAGTCTCATCCAGACATCCTCTGGTTGGACCATACCAAAGAAGGTCCTTCGAAAGTTCAACTGTAACGAAGCTGCTAAGAGGAAAACATATGTTTCATTACAATGTTACAATCATCAATATGGGCAAATAGTGCTCTGTCATTCTTCAACAAAACCCCTTTCAACAACAACATCCATCCTGTGCCCAATTCTCTCAATTATGCAAATGGAGTTCACTCAGAGCAGCAGGGGGTTGACACACGATAAAACATTACTTTTGTTCCACTACTTTTTTTAAAATATGTTTTTTTTTCTTCTTCTGGTTATTATAACTTCCTCTTTCTTTCTTCCTCTTTCTTCTTCAACAACCAGGAGAGATAGTTAGGGAGAAGAACGTTCTCTAGCAGAGTTTGAGTGAGAGATTAGTGAGGAGAGATAGTTAGGGAGAAGAACGTTCTCTAGCAGAGTTTGAGTGAGAGATTAGTGAGGAGAGAGAGTTAGAGAGAAGAACGTTCTCTAGCAGAGTTTGAGTGAGAGGTTAGTGAGGAGAGAGAGTTAGAGAGAAGAACGTTCTCTAGCAGAGTTTGAGTGAGAGATTAGTGAGGAGAGAGAGTTAGGGAGAAGAACATTCTCTAGCAGAGTTTGAGTGAGAGATTAGTGAGGAGAGATAGTTAGGGAGAAGAACGTTCTCTAGCAGAGTTTGAGTGAGAGATTAGTGAGGAGAGATAGTTAGGGAGAAGAACGTTCTCTAGCAGAGTTTGAGTGAGAGATTAGTGAGGAGAGATAGTTAGGGAGAAGAACGTTCTCTAGCAGAGTTTGAGTGAGAGATTAGTGAGGAGAGAGAGTTAGAGAGAAGAACGTTCTCTAGCAGAGTTTGAGTGAGAGATTAGTGAGGAGAGAGAGTTAGAGAGAAGAACGTTCTCTAGCAGAGTTTGAGTGAGAGATTAGTGAGGAGAGAGAGTTAGGGAGAAGAACGTTCTCTAGCAGAGTTTGAGTGAGAGATTAGTGAGGAGAGATAGTTAGAGAGAAGAACGTTCTCTAGCAGAGTTTGAGTGAGAGATTAGTGAGGAGAGATAGTTAGGGAGAAGAACGTTCTCTAGCAGAGTTTGAGTGAGAGATTAGTGAGGAGAGATAGTTAGGGAGAAGAACGTTCTCTAGCAGAGTTTGAGTGAGAGATTGGTGAGGAGAGATAGTTAGGGAGAAGAACGTTCTCTAGCAGAGTTTGAGTGAGAGGTTAGTGAGGAGAGAGAGTTAGTGAGGTTTGAGAGAGATTAGTTAGAGAGAAGAACGTTCTCTAGCAGAGTTTGGAGTGAGAGATTAGTGAGGAGAGATAGTTAGGAGAAGAACGTTCTAGCAGAGTTTGAGTGAGAGTTTGAGATGAGAGATTAGTGAGGAGAGAGAGATTAGAGAGAAGAACGTTCTCTAGCAGAGTTTGAGTGAGAGATTAGTGAGGAGAGAGAGTTAGAGAGAAGAACGTTCTCTAGCAGAGTTTGAGTTAGAGAGAATAGTGAGGAGAGAGGGGGTGGGGGGTGGGGGGGGGTTGGTTCTTTCTGGTTCTCGTTCCAGCCCAGGATGAACATGCCCTGTGTGCATGGAGGGGAGCAGGGACTGATATGGGTCATGAGACTCTCAAAAGGATTACCTTGAACTGAAGTCATGAGACCAAGGCTTGAACAAAGAGCCGGCTCACATGCTCATCATATGAGCCCCGCTTCATAAAGTCATGTCGTTTCATATCTGCTGGGCTTCAGTGGGTTAGGAGGACCCGGGTGAGAGCAGCTAGAGAGCTGGAGCTAGGGCTGGGCTGGTGTGAAGTTTCTTCAGAGTTCTTAGAGTTATTGAGAGTTCTTAGAGTTATTGAGAGTTCTTAGAGTTATTGAGAGTTATTGAGTTCTAAGAGAGTTCTTGAGTTCTAAGAGAGTTCTTGAGTTCTTAGAGAGTTCTTGAGTTCTAAGAGAGTTATTGAGTTCTTAGAGAGTTCTTGAGTTCTAAGAGAGTTCTTGAGTTCTTAGAGAGTTCTTGAGTTCTAAGAGAGTTCTTGAGTTCTAAGAGAGTTCTTGAGTTCTTGAGTTCTTCTTTACTAGTAGTTGGGTGTTGGGTTACTCTTGTGCTCCTCTTGAAGTTTCGACTGGTTACTCTTCAACTCAGGGTAAGTGGTTCTTCATTTTTTCTGATGTATCGAGGAAACACTATCTTCTTTGGTGTAGAAACTTTTGATGGTCAACTTTGTTCCTTTCTTATAGGCAGGGGATTCATTTGAGGTGCAATAGGAGAGGTGTTGAGTTATGTTCCACCAACTTAGGATGGGAGACAACATATAGAGGGAAATGGAATCTGAGGAAATTATTATAAAAAAACATTTAAAATAGCAATTTAGAGACAGTTCCATCGACGAACAAATAACCTCTATGTTAACCTCTAAAACCACAGGTTCCCCGCTAGGCTGTCATTGCAGGGTAGCCTAGTGGTTAGAGCGTTGGACTAGTAACCAGAAGGTTGCAAGTTCAACCCCCCGAGCTGACAAGGTACAAATCTGTCGTTCTGTCCCTGAACAGGCAGTTAACCTGCTGTTCCTAGACCAGTTAACCCACTGTTCCTAGACCAGTTAACCCACTGTTCCTAGACCAGTTAACCCCACTGTTCCTAGACCAGTTAACCCACTGTTCCTAGACCAGTTAACCCACTGTTCCTAGACCAGTTAACCTGCTGTTCCTAGACCAGTTAACCCACTGTTCCTAGACCAGTTAACCCACTGTTCCTAGACCAGTTAACCCACTGTTCCTAGACCAGTTAACCTGCTGTTCCTAGACCAGTTAACACACTGTTCCTAGACCAGTTAACCTGCTGTTCCTAGACCGTAATTGTAAATAAGAATTTCTTCCGAAGTGACTTGCCTCGTTAAAGAAAGGTTAAAAACCTCTTATGTTACGTCGTCTCCAGAACAACTCCACATGAGGAATAGATCTCTGAACAAAATGCTTATTTCGGAAGCACCCTGATTTTAAAAGTTCATAATTGAATTGTTATAAAAGTAAATTAGTTTCAAAACTTTGGTCAATCTAAAATTTTAGTCAATCTGTGGTCAATCTACATCTGTAGTGTACTCTATAGTGTGTAGGGTGTTAGGAGTTAGGTGTTAGGTGTTAGGAGTTAGGAATTAGGAGTTAGGAGTTAGGAGTTAGGTGTTAGGAGTTAGGAGTTAGGAGTTAAGTGTTAAGAGTTAGTAGTTAGGAGTTAGGTGTTAGGAGTTAGGTGTTAGGAGTTAGGAGTTAGGAGTTAGGAGTTAAGTGTTAAGAGTTAGTAGTTAGGAGTTAGGTGTTAGGAGTTAGGTGTTAGGAGTTAGGAGTTAGGTGTTAGGAGTTAGGAGTTAGGTGTTAGGAGTTAGGTGTTAGGAGTTAGGAGTTAGGTGTTAGGTGTTAGGAGTTAGGTGTTAGGAGTTAGGAGTTAGGAGTTAGGTGTTAGGAGTTAGGAGTTAGGTGTTAGGAGTTAGGAGTTAGGAGTTAGGTGTTAGGAGTTAGGAGTTAGGAGTTAGGAGTTAGCATGGCAGAGTTTTTTGGCCAACTTCCTCTCCGGGCTCCCGAGTGGCGCAACGGTCTAAAGGCACTGCATCTCTAATGCAAGAGGCGTCACTACTGACTCCCTGGTTCAAATCCAGGCTGTATCACAACCGGCCGTGATTGGGAGTCCCAGCGTCGTCTGGAACTGGCCGGTGTAGGCTGTCATTATAAATAAGAATTTGTTCTTAACTGACTTGCCAAGTAAAAAAAAAAAAAGATCTTGTTAGTTACAGAATTTACTGTCTTCTTTGTCCTTTTCACCTTTCTTTCCCAGGAACTGATCTTGTTATTTACAGAATTTACTGTATTCTTTGTCCCTTTTCACCTTTCTTTCCCAGGAACTGGTTGAAACTAGATTTTAAACAAGTTCAAATTGATTCCGCTCTGAGTGGTAATATGTTATTTATGAAGTAGACTGTTTACCAGGTTGATATTAATGAGTGGTAATATGTTGTAGTAGACTGTTTACCAGGTTGATATTAATGAGTGGTAATATGTTGTAGCAGACTGTTTACCAGGTTGATATTAATGAGTGGTAATATGTTGTAGTAGACTGTTTACCAGGTTGATATTAATGAGTGGTAATATGTTGTAGTAGACTGTTTACCAGGTTGATATTAATGAGTGGTAATATGTTGTAGTAGACTGTTTACCAGGTTGATATTAATGAGTGGTAATATGTTGTAGTAGACTGTTTACCAGGTTGATATTAATGAGTGGTAATATGTTGTAGTAGACTGTTTACCAGGTTGATATTAATGAGTGGTAATATGTTGTAGTAGACTGTTTACCAGGTTGATATTAATGAGTGGTAATATGTTGTAGTAGACTGTTTACCAGGTTGATATTAATGAGTGGTAATATGTTGTAGTAGACTGTTTACCAGGTTGATATTAATGAGTGGTAATATGTTGTAGTAGACTGTTTACCAGGTTGATATTAATGAGTGGTAATATGTTGTAGCAGACTGTTTACCAGGTTGATATTAATGAGTGGTAATATGTTGTAGCAGACTGTTTACCAGGTTGATATTAATGAGTGGTAATATGTTGTAGCAGACTGTTTACCAGGTTGATATTAATGAGTGGTAATATGTTGTAGTAGACTGTTTACCAGGTTGATATTAATGAGTGGTAATATGTTGTAGTAGACTGTTTACCAGGTTGATATTAATGAGTGGTAATATGTTGTAGCAGACTGTTTACCAGGTTGATATTAATGAGCGGTGGAACGCTGTCTGGCTCCATTGAGGCGTTGACTAGATGAGTTTGATATTATCTGCGGCTAAGAGGCCTGTGTTTACTAATTGTTTTACTATTTTAACCATTTGCAACGAACAAACTTTTACATCCAAATCTCTGAAATAATATTTTTTTTGTTAAAACTTGAGTAAAACTATGTGTGAGGTTAGTTACCGTTTCATAAGATATAAATACTAACTATTTGTTAAATGAATCCAAGATGTGCCCAGTCACTATTTGTTGGGACTTGGTTTTAAACCACCATTATCCAGAGTGAATGTATTTCCCAGAGTGCTCTGCGACAGACAGGACCCCCTGCCCCCTGCAGTAGAGTGACCTGTTAATCACTATGGCAAAACCACAACACAGAGTCATTAGGTTTATTTGGCGTCACATATACACGCATGAATGCACACACACACACACACACACACACACACACACACACACACACACACACACACACACACACACACACACACACACACACACACACACACACACACACACACACACACACACACACACACACACACACACACACACACACACTGCCCTGTTCTTTGAGCGTTTAGGCAGGATTAGGTGACCAGCGTTGTGGTTAAGAGGATTTGTTCCATCAAGAAATAAGAGTTTTTGTGCCTGAATGTTACAATAGAAAGCAGCATTCTACCAGTAATTAGCTAGACCCATACGGCTCCTGTAGAATGTAGTGCACTATGTAGGGAATAGGGCTCCTGTAGAAAGTAGTGCACTATGTAGGGAATAGGGCTCCTGTAGAATGTAGTGCACTATGTAGGGAATAGGGCTCCTGTAGAATGTAGTGCACTATGTAGGGAATAGGGCTCCTGTAGAATGTAGTGCACTATGTAGGGAATAGGGCTCCTGTAGAATGTAGTGCACTATGTAGGGAATAGGGCTCCTGTAGAATGTAGTGCACTATGTAGGGAATAGGGCTCCTGTAGAATGTAGTGCACTATGTAGGGAATAGGGCTCCTGTAGAATGTAGTGCACTATGTAGGGAATAGGGCTCCTGTAGAATGTAGTGCACTATGTAGGGAATAGGGCTCCTGTAGAAAGTAGTGCACTATATAGGGAATAGGGCTCCTGTAGAAAGTAGTGCACTATGTAGGGAATAGGGCTCCTGTAGAATGTAGTGCACTATGTAGGGTATAGGGCTCCTGTAGAAAGTAGTGCACTATATAGGGAATAGGGCTCTGGTCTATAGTAGTACCACTATATAGGGAATAGGGCTCTGGTCTATAGTAGTACCACTATATAGGGAATAGGGCTCTGGTCTATAGTAGTACCACTATATAGGGAATAGGGCTCTGGTCTATAGTAGTACCACTATATAGGGAATAGGGCTCTGGTCTATAGTAGTACCACTATATAGGGAATAGGGCTCTGGTCTATAGTAGTACCACTATATAGGGAATAGGGCTCTGGTCTATAGTAGTACCACTATATAGGGAATAGGGCTCTGGTCTATAGTAGTACCACTATATAGGGAATAGGGCTCTGGTCTATAGTAGTACCACTATATAGGGAATAGGGCTCTGGTCTATAGTAGTACCACTATATAGGGAATAGGGCTCTGGTCTATAGTAGTACCACTATATAGGGAATAGGGCTCTGGTATATAGTAGTACCACTATATAGGGAATAGGGCACTGGTCTATAGTAGTACCACTATATAGGGAATAGGGCTCTGGTCTATAGTAGTACCACTATATAGGGAATAGGGCTCTGGTCTATAGTAGTACCACTAAATAGGGAATAGGGCTCTGGTATATAGTAGTACCACTATATAGGGAATAGGGCACTGGTCTATAGTAGTACCACTATATAGGGAACAGAGCTCTGGTCTATAGTAGTACCACTATATAGGGAACAGAGCTCTGGTCTATAGTAGTACCACTATATAGGGAACAGAGCTCTGGTCTATAGTAGTACCACTATATAGGGAATAGGGCTCTGGTCTATAGTAGTACCACTATATAGGGAATAGGGCTCTGGTCTATAGTAGTACCACTATATAGGGAATAGGGTTCTGGTCTATAGTAGTACCACTATATAGGGAATAGGGTTCTGGTCTATAGTAGTGTACTATATAGGGAATAGGGCTCTGGTCTATAGTAGTACCACTATATAGGGAATAGGGTTCTGGTCTATAGTAGTACCACTATATAGGGAATAGGGTTCTGGTCTATAGTAGTACCACTATATAGGGAATAGGGTTCTGGTCTATAGTAGTACCACTATATAGGGAATAGGGCTCTGGTCTATAGTAGTACCACTATATAGGGAATAGGGCTCTGGTCTATAGTAGTACCACTATATAGGGAATAGGGCTCTGGTCTATAGTAGTACCACTATATAGGGAATAGGGCTCTGGTCTATAGTAGTACCACTATATAGGGAATAGGGTCCTGGTCTATAGTAGTACCACTATATAGGGAATAGGGCTCTGGTCTATAGTAGTACCACTATATAGGGAATAGGGCTCTGGTCTATAGTAGTACCACTATATAGGGAATAGTGCTCTGGTCTATAGTAGTACCACTATATAGGGAACAGGGCTCTGGTCTATAGTAGTACCACTATATAATGTATCCAAGCTATTTATTAAAGTATTTAATTATGCGGATGGATTTAATGGTAGTGCTTTTTTTTACGACATAGTGTTTACCAGAGTCGAGTGATTCTGAAGTCTAAACCATGAATCTCTCTCTTGTAGGCCCACAAAGCTTGGATTGAGAAGACGTTTCAGAAAAGAGAGTGTATCCAAATATTTCCCAGCAAAGAACCCAACAGGTACCGTTCATGCCCCTGTTCTCCCAGAACCCAACAGGTACCGTTCATGCCCCTGTTCTCCCAGAACCCAACAGGTACCATTCATGCCCCTCTTTACCCAGAACCCAACAGGTACCATTCATGCCACTGTTCTACCAGATCCCAACAGGTACCGTTCATGCCCCTCTTTACCCAGAACCCAACAGGTACCATTCATGCCCCTCTTTACCCAGAACCCAACAGGTACCATTCACTCCACTCTTTACCCAGAACCCAACAGGTACCGTTCATGCCCCTGTTCTCCCAGAACCCAACAGGTTACCATTCACTCCACTCTTTACCCAGAACCCAACAGGTACCATTCATGCCACTATTCTACCAGATCCCAACAGGTACCGTTCATGCCCCTCTTTACCCAGAACCCAACAGGTACCATTCATGCCCCTCTTTACCCAGAACCCAACAGGTACCATTCACTCCACTCTTTACCCAGAACCCAACAGGTACCATTCATGCCATTGTTCTCCCAGATCCCAACAGGTACCGTTCATGCCCCTCTTTACCCAGAATCCAACAGGTACCGTTCATGCCCCTCTTTACCCAGAACCCAACAGGTACCATTCATGCCCCTCTTTACCCAGAACCCAACAGGTTACCATTCACTCCACTCTTTACCCAGAACCCAACAGGTACCGTTCATGCCCCTGTTCTCCCAGAACCCAACAGGTTACCATTCACTCCACTCTTTACCCAGAACCCAACAGGTACCGTTCATGCCCCTGTTCTCCCAGAACCCAACAGGTTACCCATTCACTCCACTCTTTCCACCGATCCAATTTTCCTTGTTCCTCACTGTTCTCATATGCTTCCATGTTGAGCAGCAGATCATTTGTTGAGGCAGAGAGAGAGAGAGGGCTTTCAATGACCCAGTTTTAATAAAATAAATGTTTTTAGAGTGCTGTAGAATTTAGTGTACATCCCAAGTGGCATCCTATGCCCTATATAGGGCACTGTTATCAGTCCTGGTCAAACGTAGTGGTGAAACGTAGTGCACTACAAAGGGAACATGATGCTATTTGGGACGTAGACTTAATGAAATCTCCACTCGTACCGAAACGCTCTCAGTAAAAAAAAAAGAAAATTGAAAAACAACCTGCCGTTACGTGGCCCAAATCCCTTATTAAGGCCCAAATCCTTTCACATGGTGGTGATTGTGGGGATTTAACGTGACCACCACCCCCCCCCACACACACACACACTCAGATAGATCTACAGCAAACAGAGATGCCGCTGAAATTGGTCAGCACACAAACATGAACCGTAACAGCTGTCAGTAACATGGTGATGTAGCTTTATGCTACGTTGACGAAGCTACTACTAGTCATCTTTCATAGCTGTTACCACCATCAGTCTGTTCGTGTTCCACATTCCATCGCGCTTCCGTTAACACTTTACAAACCAACATGTAGAAAGCACTATGAAGTGGTTATAATGCATTATAACACCAGCAATAAGCATTTATAACCCCCAATGTCCTCCCTTTCTACCTCCAGGTGCAGTTGTGGTCAGGTAGTGAACCAGCATGTGGCCGTCATCCCAGGGGCGACCACTAGGGTGGCGGAAGAGGCAGGTCAGATCGGTCAGGGGGCGGTGCCCATGGAACGCTGGTCCGTGCTTAAACACACACGGGCCACGCCCACAGACACATACGGCATCATGGAGTTTCAGGGAGGAGGACATGTCAACAAGGCCATGGTTAGACGCCATCTTCTTTCCTTCATTCCTTTGAGGCATCCTCCATTTATACATTCACTTCCTGACCCTTTTTCCTCTCCTCCTCAACCCTTCAGTCTCTCATCTCTCCTCAACTTTAACAGTAGTTGAAATAGAATGTCCTCATAAACCATGAAGACATGAACCAAGAAGACATTTAATATAAATTTTACCTTTATTTTACCAGGCAAGTCAGTTAAGAACAGATTCTTATTTTCAATGACGGCCTGGGAACAGTGGGTTAACTTCCTGTTCAGGGGCAGAACGGCAGATTTGTACCTTGTCAGCTCGGGGGTTTGAACTCGCAACCTTCCAGTTACTAGTCCAACGCTCTAACCACTAGGCTACGCTGCCGCCCCATGAACCATGAAGACATGAACCATGAAGACATGAACCATGAAGACATGAACCATGAAGACATGAACCATGAAGACATGAACCATGAAGACATGAACCATGAAGACATGAACCATGAACCATGAAGACATGAACCAAGAAGACATGAACCATGAAGACATGAACCATGAAGACATGAAGACATGAACCATGAAGACATGAACCATGAAGACATGAACCATGAACCATGAAGACATGAACCATGAACCATGAAGACATGAACCATGAAGACATGAACCATGAACCATGAAGACATGAACCATGAAGACATGAACCATGAACCATGAAGACATGAACCATGAAGACATGAACCATGAAGACATGAACCATGAAGACATGAACCATGAAGACATGAACCATGAAGACATGAACCATGAAGACATGAAGACATGAACCATGAACCATGAAGACATGAACCATGAACCATGAAGACATGAACCATGAAGACATGAACCATGAAGACATGAACCATGAAGACATGAACCATGAAGACATGAACCATGCCACCATCATCTTGTTCACTCTCTCCATCCATCTCTCCCCTACAGTACATCCATGTGGCGTTTGTATTAAATGTCTTCAACCCCTTTGTCATTTACTCCTCCTCTCTCTCCGTCCATCTCTCCCCCTCAGTACATCCGCGTGGCGTATGATTCCAAGCCAGACAACATGCTCCACCTGATGGTGAAAGACTGGCAGCTGGAGCTCCCCACCCTGCTCATCTCCGTCCACGGGGACTGCAGAACTTTGACTTGCAGCCCAAACTAAAACAGGTGTTTGGAAAGGGTCTGATCCAGGCTGCAGTCACCACCGGGGCCTGGATACTCACTGGCGGAGTCAGCACTGGTACGTACTCCAGTTTGCTAACGGTGTGTTACATTCACTGACATGCTCACTGAGGTATCTAGCAACCAACGGCAACGTAGGCAAGTCACTAAATCTTGAGTCCGAGTCGAGTATCAAGTCCCTAGTGTTCAAGTCTGAGTCGAGTACCAAGTCCCTAGTGTTCAAGTCTGAGTCCGAGTCGAGTACCAAGTCCCTAGTGTTGAAGTCTGAGTCCAGTACCATGTCCCTAGTGTTCAAGTCTGAGTCCGAGTCGAGTACCAAGTCCCTAGTGTTCAAGTCTGAGTCCGAGTCGAGTACCAAGTCCCTGGTGTTCAAGTCTGAGTCCGAGTTGAGTACCAAGTCCCTGGTGTTCAAGTCTGAGTCTGAGTCAAGTCCCTAATATTCAAGTCTGAGTCCGAGTCGAGTACCAATTCCTTAGTGTTCAAGTCTGTGTCTGAGTCAAGTCCCTAGTGTTCAAGTCTGAGTCCGAGTCGAGGACCAAGTCCCTAGTGTTCAAGTCTGAGTCCGAATCGAGGACCAAGTCCCTAGTGTTCAAGTCTGAGTCCGAGTCGAGGACCAAGTCCCTAGTGTTCAAGTCTGAGTCCGAGTCGAGGACCAAGTCCCTAGTGTTCAAGTCTGAGTCCGAGTCGAGGACCAAGTCCCTAGTGTTCAAGTCTGAGTCCGAGTCGAGTACCAAGTCCCTAGTGTTCAAGTCTGAGTCCGAGTCGAGGACCAAGTCCCTAGTGTTCAAGTCTGAGTCCGAGTCGAGGACCAAGTCCCTAGTGTTCAAGTCTGAGTCCGAGTCGAGTACCAAGTCCCTCGTGTTCAAGTCTGAGTCCATTCTACTCGTGTCTGAATGTCCCTTATTAGTGCTGAACGGGCTCCATGTGTATCCTAGGGGTGATCCGGCATGTAGGAGTCTGAGTCCATGTCTCTTATTAGTGCTGAACGGGCTCCATGTGTATCCTAGGGGTGATCCGGCATGTAGGAGTCTGAGTCCATGTCTCTTATTAGTGCTGAACGGGCTCCATGTGTATCCTAGGGGTGATCCGGCATGTTGGAGTCTGAGTCCATGTCTCTTATTAGTGCTGAACGGGCTCCATGTGTATCCTAGGGGTGATCCGGCATGTAGGAGATGCATTGAAGGACCACTCCTCAAAGTCCAGGGGGAAAGTGTGTGCCATCGGGATCGCTCCATGGGGCATCGTGGAGAACAAGGAGGATCTGATAGGAAGAGACGTAAGTCACAGATAACTGCAACTTGGGAACTTGTTAAGGTGTGTGATTCTCTATTTAAATTCAACTCAATTCAACTCCTCAACTCAATTCAATTCAACTCCTCAACTCAATTCAATTCAACTCCTCAACTCAATTCAATTCAACTCCTCAACTCAATTCAACTCCTCAAATCAATTCAATTCAACTCCTCAACTCAATTCAATTCAACTCCTCAACTCAATTCAATTCAACTCCTCAACTCAATTCAATTCAACTCCTCAAATCAATTCAATTCAACTCCTCAACTCAATTCAATTCAACTCCTCAACTCAATTCAACTCCTCAAATCAATTCAATTCAACTCCTCAACTCAATTCAATTCAACTCCTCAACTCAATTCAATTCAACTCCTCAACTCAATTCAATTCAACTCCTCAACTCAATTCAATTCAACTCCTCAATTCAATTAAATTCAACCCCTCAACTCAATTCAATTCAACTCCTCAACTCAATTCAATTCAACTCCTCAACTCAATTCAATTCAACTCCTCAACTCAATTCAATTCAACTCCTCAACTCAATTCAATTCAACTCCTCAAATCAATTCAATTCAACTCCTCAACTCAATTCAATTCAACTCCTCAATTCAATTCAACTCCTCAACTCAATTCAATTCAACTCCTCAACTCAATTCAATTCAACTCCTCAACTCAATTCAATTCAACTCCTCAAATCAATTCAATTCAACTCCTCAACTCAAATCAATTCAACTCCTCAACTCAATTCAATTCAACTCCTCAAATCAATTCAATTCAACTCCTCAAATCAATTCAATTCAACTCCTCAACTCAATTCAATTCAACTCCTCAACTCAATTCAATTCAACTCCTCAACTCAATTCAATTCAACTCCTCAACTCAATTCAACTCCTCAAATCAATTCAATTCAACTCCTCAACTCAATTCAATTCAACTCCTCAACTCAATTCAACTCCTCAAATCAATTCAATTCAACTCCTCAACTCAATTCAATTCAACTCCTCAACTCCTCAATTCAACTCCACGTTAAACATGATGTTATTATATGTCTCCCGCCCAGGTGACACGTCCGTACCAGGCCATGTCCAACCCCATGTCCAAGCTGTCTGTCCTCAACAACAGCCACTCCCACTTCATCCTAGCAGATAACGGGACCCGGGGAAAGTACGGCGCGGAGGTCCGTCTTCGCCGTCAGCTGGAGAAACACATCTCCCTGCAGAAGATCAACACACGTAAGTCTGACAGATTGGTGGGGGGGAGTGAGGGGGGGGTTGTCTGTGTGACACCAGGCAGTGTAAGCCCGTTGAGCTAAAGACCGAGGCATTAGCAGAGGGAGCAAACTAACAACAAGTCTTCAGGTCTCAGACCAGAACAACTTAATATTTACCATGAATCATCTAATGTTAATGCTAATGTTGGAACTATACACCGTATTAGAGTCTGAGATACAAGGTACCCTCGTGTTGTCATAGTCCAGGCTTCTTTAGGTGTGTTGATCAGAGAGAGCCTGTCCTGCACTGCTGTACCCCGGTGAGGAGCTGATCTATGTGACCTGTGGGTTTCCCTTTGTCATCCTATGCCTGGAGATCATGATAAGGCAGGGACAACAAAGGGATGCTCAGCTGTCACCTCTGACTTCAACTACCCTGACATTAATACTGTGTCTGAGGCCTATGAGGACCACATGCTGACTACAGGCAGCACCGCTGAGGACCACATGCTGACTACAGGCAGCACCGCTGAGGACCACATGCTGACTACAGGCAGCACCGCTGAGGACCACATACTGACTACAGGCAGCACCGCTGAGGACCACATGCTGACTACAGGCAGCACCGCTGAGGACCACATACTGACTACAGGCAGCACCGCTGAGGACCACATGCTGACTACAGGCAGCACCGCTGAGGACCACATGCTGACTACAGGCAGCACCGCTGAGGACCACATACTGACTACAGGCAGCACCGCTGAGGACCACATGCTGACTACAGGCAGCACCGCTGAGGACCACATGCTGACTACAGGCAGCACCGCTGAGGACCACATACTGACTACAGGCAGCACCGCTGAGGACCACATACTGACTACAGGCAGCACCGCTGAGGACCACATGCTGACTACAGGCAGCACCGCTGAGGACCACATACTGACTACAGGCAGCACCGCTGAGGACCACATGCTGACTACAGGCAGCACCGCTGAGGACCACATGCTGACTACAGGCAGCACCGCTGAGGACCACATACTGACTACAGGCAGCACCGCTGAGGACCACATGCTGACTACAGGCAGCACCGCTGTGTCTGAGGACCACATGCTGACTACAGGCAGCACCGCTGTGTCTGAGGACCACATACTGACTACAGGCAGCACCGCTGAGGACCACATGATGACTACAGGCAGCACCGCTGAGGACCACATACTGACTACAGGCGGCACCGCTGAGGACCACATACTGACTACAGGCAGCACCGCTGAGGACCACATACTGACTACAGGCAGCACCGCTGTGTCTGAGGACCACATGCTGACTACAGGCAGCACCGCTGTGTCTGAGGACCACATACTGACTACAGGCAGCACCGCTGAGGACCACATGATGACTACAGGCAGCACCGCTGAGGACCACATACTGACTACAGGCAGCACCGCTGTGTCTGAGGACCACATGCTGACTACAGGCAGCACCGCTGAGGACCACATGCTGACTACAGGCAGCACCGCTGAGGACCACATACTGACTACAGGCAGCACCGCTGTGTCTGAGGACCACATGCTGACTACAGGCAGCACCGCTGTGTCTGAGGACCACATGCTGACTACAGGCAGCACCGCTGAGGACCACATGCTGACTACAGGCAGCACCGCTGAGGACCACATACTGACTACAGGCAGCACCGCTGTGTCTGAGGACCACATGCTGACTACAGGCAGCACCGCTGAGGACCACATACTGACTACAGACAGCACCGCTGTGTCTGAGGACCACATGCTGACTACAGGCAGCACCGCTGTGTCTGAGGACCACATACTGACTACAGGCAGCACCGCTGAGGACCACATACTGACTACAGGCAGCACCGCTGAGGACCACATACTGACTACAGGCAGCACCGCTGAGGACCACATACTGACTACAGGCAGCACCGCTGAGGACCACATGTTGACTACAGGCAGCACCGCTGAGGACCACATACTGACTACAGGCAGCACCGCTGAGGACCACATGCTGACTACAGGCAGCACCGCTGAGGACCACATGCTGACTACAGGCAGCACCGCTGAGGACCACATGCTGACTACAGGCAGCACCGCTGAGGACCACATGCTGACTACAGGCAGCACCGCTGTGTCTGAGGACCACATACTGACTACAGGCAGCACCGCTGAGGACCACATGATGACTACAGGCAGCACCGCTGAGGACCACATGCTGACTACAGGCAGCACCGCTGAGGACCACATACTGACTACAGGCAGCACCGCTGTGTCTGAGGACCACATACTGACTACAGGCAGCACCGCTGAGGACCACATGCTGACTACAGGCAGCACCTCTGAGGACCACATGCTGACTACAGGCAGCACCGCTGAGGACCACATGCTGACTACAGGCAGCACCGCTGTGTCTGAGGACCACATACTGACTACAGGCAGCACCGCTGAGGACCACATACTGACTACAGGCAGCACCGCTGAGGACCACATGCTGACTACAGGCAGCATTGCTAAGGACCACATACTGACTACAGGCAGCACCGCTGAGGACCACATACTGACTACAGGCAGCACCGCTGAGGACCACATGCTGACTACAGGCAGCACCGCTGAGGACCACATGCTGACTACAGGCAGCACCGCTGAGGACCACATACTGACTACAGGCAGCACCGCTGAGGACCACATGCTGACTACAGGCAGCACCGCTGAGGACCACATGCTGACTACAGGCAGCACCGCTGAGGACCACATGCTGACTACAGGCAGCACCGCTGAGGACCACATGCTGACTACAGGCAGCACCGCTGTGTCTGAGGACCACATACTGACTACAGGCAGCACCGCTGAGGACCACATGATGACTACAGGCAGCACCGCTGAGGACCACATGCTGACTACAGGCAGCACCGCTGAGGACCACATACTGACTACAGGCAGCACCGCTGTGTCTGAGGACCACATACTGACTACAGGCAGCACCGCTGAGGACCACATGCTGACTACAGGCAGCACCTCTGAGGACCACATGCTGACTACAGGCAGCACCGCTGAGGACCACATGCTGACTACAGGCAGCACCGCTGTGTCTGAGGACCACATACTGACTACAGGCAGCACCGCTGAGGACCACATACTGACTACAGGCAGCACCGCTGAGGACCACATGCTGACTACAGGCAGCATTGCTAAGGACCACATACTGACTACAGGCAGCACCGCTGAGGACCACATACTGACTACAGGCAGCACCGCTGAGGACCACATGCTGACTACAGGCAGCACCGCTGAGGACCACATACTGACTACAGGCAGCACCGCTGAGGACCACATACTGACTACAGGCAGCACCGCTGAGGACCACATGCTGACTACAGGCAGCACCGCTGTGTCTGAGGACCACATACTGACTACAGGCAGCACCGCTGAGGACCACATGCTGACTACAGGCAGCACCGCTGAGGACCACATACTGACTACAGGCAGCACCGCTGAGGACCACATGCTGACTACAGGCAGCACCGCTGAGGACCACATACTGACTACAGGCAGCACCGCTGAGGACCACATGCTGACTACAGGCAGCACCGCTGAGGACCACATACTGACTACAGGCAGCACCGCTGAGGACCACATGCTGACTACAGGCAGCACCGCTGAGGACCACATGCTGACTACAGGCAGCACCGCTGAGGACCACATACTGACTACAGGCAGCACTGCTGAGGACCACATACTGACTACAGGCAGCACCGCTGAGGACCACATGCTGACTACAGGCAGCACCGCTGTGTCTGAGGACCACATACTGACTACAGGCAGCACCGCTGAGGACCACATGCTGACTACAGGCAGCACCGCTGAGGACCACATACTGACTACAGGCAGCACCGCTGAGGACCACATGCTGACTACAGGCAGCACCGCTGAGGACCACATACTGACTACAGGCAGCACCGCTGAGGACCACATGCTGACTACAGGCAGCACCGCTGAGGACCACATACTGACTACAGGCAGCACCGCTGAGGACCACATGCTGACTACAGGCAGCACCGCTGAGGACCACATGCTGACTACAGGCAGCACCGCTGAGGACCACATACTGACTACAGGCAGCACCGCTGAGGACCACATACTGACTACAGGCAGCACCGCTGAGGACCACATGCTGACAACAGGCAGCACCGCTGTGTCTGAGGACCACATACTGACTACAGGCAGCACCGCTGAGGACCACATGCTGACTACAGGGAGCACCGCTGAGGACCACATACTGACTACAGGCAGCACCGCTGAGGACCACATGCTGACTACAGGCAGCACCGCTGAGGACCACATACTGACTACAGGCAGCACCGCTGAGGACCACATGCTGACTACAGGCAGCACCGCTGAGGACCACATACTGACTACAGGCAGCACCGCTGAGGACCACATACTGACTACAGGCAGCACCGCTGTGTCTGAGGACCACATACTGACTACAGGCAGCACCGCTGAGGACCACATGCTGACTACAGGCAGCACCGCTGTGTCTGAGGACCACATACTGACTACAGGCAACACTGCTGTGTCTGAGGACCACATACTGACTACAGGCAACACTGCTGTGTCTGAGGACCACATACTGACTACAGGCAACACTGCTGTGTCTGAGGACCACATGCTGACTACAGGCGGCACCGCTGAGGACCACATACTGACTACAGGCAGCACCACTGTGTCTGAGGACCACATACTGACTACAGGCAGCACCGCTGAGGACCACATACTGACTACAGGCAGCACCGCTGAGGACCACATACTGACTACAGGCAGCACCGCTGAGGACCACATGCTGACTACAGGCAGCACCGCTGAGGACCACATGCTGACTACAGGCAGCACCGCTGTGTCTGAGGACCACATACTGACTACAGGCAGCACCGCTGAGGACCACATGCTGACTACAGGCAGCACCGCTGTGTCTGAGGACCACATACTGACTACAGGCAGCACCACTGTGTCTGAGGACCACATACTGACTACAGGCAGCACCGCTGAGGACCACATACTGACTACAGGCAGCACCGCTGAGGACCACATGCTGACTACAGGCAGCACCGCTGTGTCTGAGGACCACATACTGACTACAGGCAGCACCGCTGAGGACCACATGCTGACTACAGGCAGCACCGCTGTGTCTGAGGACCACATACTGACTACAGGCAGCACCGCTGAGGACCACATGCTGACTACAGGCAGCACCGCTGTGTCTGAGGACCACATACTGACTACAGGCAACACTGCTGTGTCTGAGGACCACATACTGACTAGAGGCAACACTGCTGTGTCTGAGGACCACATACTGACTACAGGCAACACTGCTGTGTCTGAGGACCACATACTGACTACAGGCAGCACCGCTGTGTCTGAGGACCACATACTGGCTACAGGCAGCACCGCTGAGGACCACATGCTGACTACAGGCAGAACCGCTGTGTCTGAGGACCACATACTGGCTACAGGCAGCACCGCTGAGGACCACATACTGACTACAGGCAGCACCGCTGAGGATCACATACTGACTACAGGCAGAACCGCTGTGTCTGAGGACCACATACTGACTACAGGCAGCACTGCTGTGTCTGAGGACCACATACTGGCTACAGGCAGCACCGCTGAGGACCACATACTGACTACAGGCAGCACCGCTGAGGACCACATACTGACTACAGGCAGAACCGCTGTGTCTGAGGACCACATACTGACTACAGGCAGCACTGCTGTGTCTGAGGACCACATGCTGACTACAGGCAACACTGCTGTGTCTGAGGACCACATACTGACTACAGGCAACACTGCTGTGTCTGAGGACCACATACTGACTACAGGCAACACTGCTGTGTCTGAGGACCACATACTGACTACAGGCAGCACCGCTGAGGACCACATACTGACTACAGGCAGAACCGCTGTGTCTGAGGACCACATACTGACTACAGGCAACACTGCTGTGTCTGAGGACCACATACTGACTACAGGCAGCACCGCTGAGGACCACATACTGACTACAGGCGGCACCACTGTGTCTGAGGACCACATACTGACTACAGGCAACACTGCTGTGTCTGAGGACCACATACTGACTACAGGCAGCACCGCTGAGGACCACATACTGACTACAGGCGGCACCGCTGAGGACCACATACTGACTACAGGCAGCACCGCTGTGTCTGAGGACCACATACTAACTACAGGCAGCACCACTGTGTCTGAGGACCACATACTGACTACAGGCGGCACCACTGAGGACCACATAATGACTACAGGCAGCACCGCTGAGGACCACATACTGACTACAGGCGGCACCGCTGAGGACCACATACTGACTACAGGCAGCACCGCTGTGTCTGAGGACCACATACTAACTACAGGCGGCACCGCTGAGGACCACATAATGACTACAGGCAGCACCACTGAGGACCACATACTGACTACAGGCAACACTGCTGTGTCTGAGGACCACATACTGACTACAGGCGGCACCACTGTGTCTGAGGACTAACAACATGAATAGGAACTAATATAGGAGGCATTATGAAAATTATTCAAGGTTCCATTTTTAAAAAAGCTTTAAAAAAAACGAAGTCTGGGAACTTTGTTTTGCTGCTATTTGTCTTTATCATCATTATAACATGTTGTTGTGTCTGTCTCTCCCAGGCTAGGGGTCAGAGGGTCATGTTGTTGTGTCTGTCTCTGCCAGGCTAGGGGTCAGGGGGTCATGTTGTTGTGTCTGTCTCTGCCAGGCTAGGGGTCAGGGGGTCATGTTGTTGTGTCTGTCTCTGCCAGGTCAGGGTCAGGGGGCCATGTTGTTGTGTATGTCTCTGCCAGGTCAGGTGTCATGTTGTTGTGTCTGTCTCTGCCAGGCTAGGGGTCAGGGGGTCATGTTGTTGTGTCTGTCTCTGCCAGGTCAGGGTCAGGGGGCCATGTTGTTGTGTCTGTCTCAGCCAGGTCAGGGTCAGGGGGTCATGTTGTTGTGTCTGTCTCTGCCAGGTCAGGGTCAGGGGGTCATGTTGTTGTGTCTGTCTCTGCCAGGTCAGGGTCAGGGGTCATGTTGTTGTGTCTGTCTCTGCCAGGCTAGGGGTCAGGGGGTCATGTTGTTGTGTATGTCTCTGCCAGGTCAGGGGTAATGTTGTTGTGTCTGTCTCAGCCAGGTCAGGGGTCAGGGGGTCATGTTGTTGTGTCTGTCTCTGCCAGGTCAGGGTCAGGGGGCCATGTTGTTGTGTATGTCTCTGCCAGGCTAGGGGTCAGGGGGTCATGTTGTTGTGTCTGTCTCTGCCAGGTCAGGGTCAGGGGGCCATGTTGTTGTGTATGTCTCTGCCAGGCTAGGGGTCAGGGGGTCATGTTGTTGTGTATGTCTCTGCCAGGCTAGGGGTCAGGGGGTCATGTTGTTGTGTATGTCTCTGCCAGGTCAGGTGTCATGTTGTTGTGTCTGTCTCTGCCAGGCTAGGGGTCAGGGGGTCATGTTGTTGTGTCTGTCTCTGCCAGGCTAGGGGTCAGGGGGTCATGTTGTTGTGTCTGTCTCTGCCAGGTCAGGGGTCAGGGGGCCATGTTGTTGTGTCTGTCTCTGCCAGGTCAGGGTCAGGGGTCATGTTGTTGTGTCTGCCTCTGCCAGGCTAGGGGTCAGGGGGTCATGTTGTTGTGTCTGTCTCTGCCAGGTCAGGGTCAGGGGGCCATGTTGTTGTGTCTGTCTCAGCCAGGTCAGGGGTAATGTTGTTGTGTCTGTCTCTGCCAGGTCAGGGGTAATGTTGTTGTGTCTGCCTCTACCAGGTCAGGGGTCATGTTGTTTTGTCTACCTCTGCCAGGTCAGGGGTCATGTTGTTTTGTCTGCCTCTGCCAGGTCTGGGTCAGGGGGTGCCTCTGGTCTGTCTGATCCTGGAGGGGGGTCCCAACGTCATCTCCATAGTCCTGGAGAGCCTGAGGGAGGACCCCCCTGTCCCGGTGGTGGTCTGTGACGGCAGTGGACGGGCCTCTGACATCATCTCCTTCGCACACAGATACTCTGAGGACGACGGGTGAGAAACAGACCTGGGTCACATACCTGCAAAAAAATATATGCTTAAAAACGTATCAAACACATGTCAGATACATGTCAGATACATGTCAGATACATGTCAGATACATGTCAGATGCATGTCAGATACATGTCAAATACATGTCAGATGCATGTCAGATACATGTCAAATACATGTCAAAAACGTATCAAACACATGTCAGATACATGTCAGATACATGTCAAATACATGTCAGATACATGTCAAATATAGGTCAAATATATGTCAAATACATGTCAAATATATGTCAGATACATGTCAAATATAGGTCAAATATATGTCAAATACATGTCAAATATATGTCAAATATATGTCAGATACATGTCAAATATAGGTCAAATATATGTCAAATACATGTCAAATATATGTCAAATATATGTCAGATACATGTCAAATATAGGTCAAATACATGTCAAATACATGTCAGATACATGTGAAATATATGTCAAATATATGTCAAATATGTCAAACATATGTCAAATATATGCTTAAAAACATATCAAATACATGTCAGATACATGTCAAATATATGTCAAATATATGTCAAATACATGTCAGATACATATCAGATACATGTCAAATACATGTCAAATACATGTGAAATATATGTCAAATATATGCTTAAAAACATATCAAATAAATGTCAGATACATGTCAAATATATGTCAAATATATGTCAAATACATGTCAGATACATATCAGATACATGTCAAATACATGTCAAATATATGTCAAATATATGTCAAATACATGTCAAATATATGTCAAATATATGCTTAAAAACATATCAAATACATGTCAGATACATATCAGATACATGTCAAATACATGTCAAATACATGTGAAATATATGTCAAATATATGTCAAATATATGTGAAATATATGTGAAATATATGTCAAATACATGTCAAATACATGTCAAATATATGTCAAATATATGTCAAATATATGTCAAATATGTCAAACATATGTCAAATATATGCTTAAAAACATATCAAATACATGTCAGATACATGTCAAATATATGTCAAATATATGTCAAATATATGCTTAAAAACATATCAAATACATGTCAGATACATGTCAAATACATGTCAAATACATGTGAAATATATGTCAAATATATGCTTAAAAACATATCAAATACATGTCAGATACATGTCAAATATATGTCAAATACATGTCAGATACATGTCAAATATATGTCAAATACATGTCAAATATATGTCAAATATATGCTTAAAAATATATCAAATACATGTCAGATACATGTGAAATATATGTCAAATATGTCAAATATATGTCAAATATATGTCAAATACATGTGAAATATATGTCAAATACATGTGAAATATATGTCAAATACATGTCAAATACATGTGAAATATATGTCAAATATGTCAAATATATGTCAAATATATGTCAAATACATGTCAAATATATGTCAAATATATGTCAAATATATGTCAAATACATGTCAAATACATGTCAAATACATGTCAAATATATGTCAAATATATGTCAAATATGTCAAATACATGTGAAATATATGTCAAATATATGCTTAAAAACATATCAAATACATGTCAGATACATGTCAAATACATGTGAAATATATGTCAAATATATGCTTAAAAACATATCAAATACATGTCAGATACATGTCAAATACATGTGAAATATATGTGAAATATATGTCAAATATGTCAAATACATGTGAAATATATGTCAAATATGTCAAATACATGTCAAATATATGTCAAATATGTCAAATATATGTCAGATACATGTGAAATATATGTCAAATATATGCTTAAAAACATATCAAATACATGTCAGATACATGTCAAATATATGTCAAATACATGTCAAATACATGTCAAATATGTTAAATATATGTCAAATATATGTCAAATACATGTCAAATATATGTCAAATACATGTCAAATATATGTCAAATATATGTCAAATATATGTGAAATATATGTCAAATACATGTCAAATATATGTCAAATATATGTCAAATATATGTCAAATATGTCAAATACATGTGAAATATATGTCAAATATGTCAAATACATGTCAAATATATGTCAAATACATGTCAAATACATGTCAAATATATGTGAAATATATGTCAAATATGTCAAATACATGTGAAATATATGTCAAATATGTCAAATACATGTCAAATATATGTCAAATATGTCAAATACATGTGAAATACATGTGAAATATATGTCAAATATGTCAAATACATGTGAAATATATGTCAAATATATGTGAAATATATGTCAAATATATGTGAAATATATGTCAAATATATGTCAAATATATGTCAAATATGTCAAATACATGTGAAATATATGTCAAATATGTCAAATACATGTCAAATATATGTCAAATACATGTCAAATATATGTCAAATATATGCTTAAAAACATATCAAATACATGTCAGATACATGTCAGATACATATCAGATACATGTCAAATACATGTCAGATATATGTCAAATATATGTCAAATATATGTGAAATATATGTCAAATACATGTCAAATATATGTCAAATATATGTCAAATATATGTGAAATATATGTCAAATACATGTGAAATACATGTGAAATATATGTCAAATATGTCAAATACATGTGAAATATATGTCAAATATATGTGAAATATATGTCAAATATATGTGAAATATATGTCAAATATATGTCAAATATATGTCAAATATGTCAAATACATGTGAACTATATGTCAAATATGTCAAATATATGTCAAATACATGTCAAATATATGTCAAATATATGCTTAAAAACATATCAAATACATGTCAGATACATGTCAGATACATATCAGATACATGTCAAATACATGTCAAATATATGTCAAATATATTTCAGATATATTTCAAAAACATATCAAACACATGTCAGATACATGTCAGATATATGGCAGATACATGTCAGATACATGTCAGACACATGTCAAATTAATGTTAGAGACAGTATATAGGACGTTGGATTAGAAACAGAACTAGAACAGGGCTGTGATCTAATGTCCACACTAGCAGAAACAGAACTAGAACAGGGCTGTGATCTAATGTCCACACTAGCAGAAACAGAACTAGAACAGGGCTGTGATCTAATGTCCACACGAGCAGAAACAGAACTAGAACAGGGCTGTGATCTAATGTCCACACTAGCAGAAACAGAACTAGAACAGGGCTGTGATCTAATGTCCACACTAGCAGAAACAGAACTAGAACAGGGCTGTGATCTAATGTCCACACTAGCAGAAACAGAACTAGAACAGGGCTGTGATCTAATGTCCACACTAGCAGAAACAGAACTAGAACAGGGCTGTGATCTAATGTCCACACTAGCAGAAACAGAACTAGAACAGGGCTGTGATCTAATGTCCACACGAGCAGAAACAGAACTAGAACAGGGCTGTGATCTAATGTCCACACTAGCAGAAACAGAACGAGAACAGGCCTGTGATCTAATGTCCACACTAGCAGAAACAGAACTAGAACAGGGCTGTGATCTAATGTCCACACTAGCAGAAACAGAACTAGAACAGGGCTGTGATCTAATGTCCACACTAGCAGAAACAGAACTAGAACAGGGCTGTGATCTAATGTCCACACTAGCAGAAACAGAACTAGAACAGGGCTGTGATCTAATGTCCACACTAGCAGAAACAGAACTAGAACAGGGCTGTGATCTATTGTCCACACTAGCAGAAACAGAACTAGAACAGGGCTGTGATCTAATGTCCACACGAGCAGAAACAGAACTAGAACAGGGCTGTGTTCTGATGAATTTGCTCTTAACTGATTTGAATAAAGTTAAATTAATTAAGTTAAATTAATTTATTAAGTTAAATTAATTAAATAGTTAAATAAAGGTTAAATAAAAATATAATAAAATTGATTTAGTTACAATGGAACCAACTGAATAGTACTAAGAATGTAAACTCCAAACTGAAGCACATCGCAAATACTTTAAAATGGAATATAACATGAATAATCTTTGCCTAAAGAGTAGACTGTAGAGGTGGTCTGACCAGTCTCTCTGTCTCTCCTCAGCTTGGTAGGTCTAAAGAGTAGACTGTAGAGGTGGTCTGACCAGTGTCTCTGTCTCCTCAGCTTGGTCAGTCTAAAGAGTAGACTATAGAGGTGGTCTGACCAGAGTCTCTGTCTCCTCAGCTTGGTCAGTCTAAAGAGTAGACTGTAGAGGTGGTCTGACCAGTCTCTCTGTCTCCTCAGCTTGGTCAGTCTAAAGAGTAGACTATAGAGGTGGTCTGACAAGCCTCTCTGTCTCCCCTCAGCTTGGTCAGTCTAAAGAGTAGACTGTAGAGGTGGTCTGACAAGTCTCTCTGTCTCGCCTCAGCTTGGTCAGTCTAAAGAGTAGACTGTAGAGGTGGTCTGACCAGTCTCTCTGTCTCCCCTCAGCTTGGTCAGTGATAGCGTGAAGGACCAGCTCCTGGTCACCATCCAGAAGACGTTTAACTACAACCGCGGTCAAGCCCAGCAGATCTTCCTCATGGTGATGGAATGTATGAAGAAACGATCTCTGGTGAGTAGGGAAGACATTATTATACAGGATATGTTCCCATAAACTACATTAGCATAACACTAAGAATTCCTCTCCAATGCATTGGACAGGAATTCTAAGTGTTATGCTAATAATGCTAACGAATTCCTCTCCAATGCATTGGACAGGAATTCTAAGTGTTATGCTAATAATGCTAACGAATTCCTCTCCAATGCATTGGACAGGAATTCTAAGTGTTATGCTAATAATGCTAATGAATTCCTCTCCAATGCATTGGACAGGAATTCTAAGTGTTATGCTAATAATGCACGAATTCCTCTCCAATGCATTGGACAGGAATTCTAAGTGTTATGCTAATAATGCTAACGAATTCCTCTCCAATGCATTGGACAGGAATTCTAAGTGTTATGCTAATAATGCTAACGAATTCCTCTCCAATGCATTGGACAGGAATTCTAAGTGTTATGCTAATAATGCTAACGAATTCCTCTCCAATGCATTGGACAGGAATTCTAAGTGTTATGCTAATAATGCTAACGAATTCCTCTCCAATGCATTGGACAGGAATTCTAAGTGTTATGCTAATAATGCTAACGAATTCCTCTCCAATGCATTGGACAGGAATTCTAAGTGTTATGCTAATAATGCTAACGAATTCCTCTCCAATGCATTGGACAGGAATTCTAAGTGTTATGCTAATAATGCTAACGAATTCCTCTCCAATGCATTGAGTGCGTCATAAGTGACGGTTTTAGTATCTAGACAATTTGGTAGTTAAAATATATATTTTTTAAGCCTTACGTACATTTTAGAAACACTTTTTTTTTTACCACATACTGTAAGTAAAAACCTAATGTATTCAAAAATATATTCAAACATTAAAGATTATAATTTGTGATGAAAGTAAAGCGACATTTTAATAATTGAATTGTTTTATGTTATTTGATGCATCAATAAAACCGTCCCATTCATTTGTGTCATCCTGTATTGTCATTCATGTGTCCCGTGTACAATCATTTGACCCGCTACATGAAATAAGTCAACACAGCCAATATCCATCATCATTGAAGACCTGACACCATTCTACTTCATAAACCCTGCATCCCAGAGTCAGAGTGTTCCTCATAAAATACAGTTTAAGAATATGTCCTCATAAACAACGATAACATGAACTACATCACCATCATCCCTGTCTCACATCTTCAACTACATCACCATCATCCCCGTCTCACATCTTCGTAATACATCACCATCATCCCTGTCTCACATCTTCAATTACATCACCATTATCCCTGTCTCACATGCTCAACTACATCACCATCATCCCTGTCTCACATCCGCAACTACATCACCATCATCCCCATCTCACATCTTCGTAATACATCACCATCATCCATGTCTCACATCTTCATACTACATCACCATCTTCCCTGTCTCACAGCTTCTTCAACTACATCACCATCATCCCTGTCTCACATCCGCAACTACATCACCATCATCCCCATCTCACATCTTCGTAATACATCACCATCATCCATGTCTCACATCTTCATACTACATCACCATCATCCCTGTCTCACAGCTTCTTCAACTACATCACCATCATCCCCGTCTCACATCTTCATACTACATCACCATCATCCCTGTCTCACATCTGCAACTACATCACCATTATCCCTGTCTCACATCTGCAACTACATCACCATTATCCCTGTCTCACATCTTCATACTACATCACCATCATCCCTGTCTCACATCTTCAACTACATCACCATCATCCCCGTCTCACATCTTCAACTACATCACCATTATCCCTGTCTCACATCTTCAACTACATCACCATCATCCCTGTCTCACATCTTCAATTACATCACCATCATCCCCGTCTCACATCTTCAATTACATCACCATCATCCCTGTCTCACATCTTCAATTACATCACCATCATCCCTGTCTCACATCTTCAATTACATCACCATCATCCCCGTCTCACATCTTCAACTACATCACCATCATCCCTGTCTCACATCTTCAACTACATCACCATTATCCCTGTCTCCCATCTTCAATTACATCACCATTATCCCTGTCTCACATCTTCAATTACATCACCATCATCCATGTCTCACATCTTCATACTACATCACCATCATCCCTGTCTCACATCTTCAACTACATCACCATCATCCCTGTCTCACATCTTCAATTACATCACCATCATCCCTGTCTCACATCTTCAACTACATCACCATTATCCCTGTCTCACATCTTCAATTACATCACCATCATCCCTGTCTCACATCTTCAACTACATCACCATCATCCCTGTCTCACATCTTCAATTACATCACCATCATCCCTGTCTCACATCTTCAACTACATCACCATCATCCCTGTCTCACATCTTCAATTACATCACCATCATCCCTGTCTCACATCTTCAACTACATCACCATTATCCCCATCTCACATCTTCAACTACATCACCATCATCCCCATCTCACATCTTCATACTACATCACCATCATCCCTGTCTCACATCTTCATACTACATCACCATCATCCCTGTCTCACATCTTCAACTACATCACCATCATCCCCATCTCACATCTTCAACTACATCACCATCATCCCTGTCTCACATCTTCATACTACATCACCATTCTCCCTGTCTCACATCTTCGTAATACATCAACATCATCCCTGTCTCACATCTTCATACTACATCACCATCATCCCTGTCTCACATCTTCATACTACATCACCATCATCCATGTCTCACATCTTCATACTACATCACCATTCTCCCTGTCTCACATCTTCGTAATACATCACCATCATCCCTGTCTCACATCTTCATACTACATCACCATCATCCCTGTCTCACATCTTCATACTACATCACCATCATCCATGTCTCACATCTTCATACTACATCACCATCATCCCTGTCTCACATCTTCATACTACATCACCATCATCCCTGTCTCACATCTTCAACTACATCACCATCATCCATGTCTCACATCTTCATACTACATCACCATCATCCCTGTCTCACATCTTCATACTGCATCACCATCATCCATGTCTCACATCTTCATACTACATCACCATAATCCCTGTGTCACATCTTCAACTACATCACCATTATCCCTGTCTCACATCTTCATACTGCATCACCATCATCCATGTCTCACATCTTCATACTACATCACCATAATCCCTGTGTCACATCTTCAACTACATCACCATCATCCATGTCTCACATCTTCATACTACATCACCATAATCCCTGTGTCACATCTTCAACTACATCACCGTCATCCCTGCCTCACATCTTCATACTACATCACCATTATCCCTGTCTCACATCTTCGTAATACATCACCATCATCCCTGTCTCACATCTTCATACTACATCACCATCATCCCTGTCTCACATCTTCGTAATACATCACCATCATCCCTGTCTCACATCTTCATACTACATCACCATCATCCCTGTCTCACATGCTCAACTACATCACCATCATCCCTGTCTCACATCTTCATACTGCATCACCATCATCCCTGTCTCACATGCTCAACTACATCACCATTATCCCTGTCTCACATCTTCATACTGCATCACCATCATCCATGTCTCACATCTTCAATTACATCACCATCATCCCTGTCTCACATCTTCAACTACATCACCATCATCCCTGTCTCACATCTTCAACTACATCACCATCATCCCCGTCTCACATCTTCAACTACATCACCATCATCCCTGTCTCACATCTTCAACTACATCACCATCATCCCTGTCTCACATCTTCAACTACATCACCATCATCCCTGTCTCACATCTTCATACTACATCACCATCATCCCTGTCTCACATCTTCAACTACATCACCATCATCCCTGTCTCACATCTTCAACTACATCACCATCATCCATGTCTCACATCTTCAACTACATCACCATCATCCATGTCTCACATCTTCATACTACATCACCATCATCCCTGTCTCACATCTTCAACTACATCACCATCATCCCTGTCTCACATCTTCAACTACATCACCATCATCCCTGTCTCACATCTTCAATTACATCACCATCATCCCTGTCTCACATCTTCAATTACATCACCATCATCCCTGTCTCACATCTTCAACTACATCACCATCATCCCTGTCTCACATCTTCAATTACATCACCATTATCCCTGTCTCACATCTTCAATTACATCACCATCATCCCTGTCTCACATCTTCAATTACATCACCATCATCCCTGTCTCACATCTTCATACTACATCACCATCATCCCTGTCTCACATCTTCAATTACATCACCATCATCCCTGTCTCACATGCTCAACTATCTACGTACCTACCTACCTACCTATCAATCTACCTACCTACCTACCTACCTACCTACCTACCTACCTACCTGCCTGCCTGCCTGCCTGCCTGTCAATCTGCCTGCCTGCCTGTCAATCTGCCGACCTGTCAATCTGCCGACCTGAATCTGCCTGCCTGCCTGCCTGCCTGCCTGCCTGCCTGCCTGCCTGCCTGCCTACCTGCCTGCCTACCTATCAATCTACCGACCTGAATCTACCTACCTACCTACCTACCTACCTGCCTGCCTGCCTACCTACCTACCTACCTACCTACCTACCTATCAATCTACAATGACAGTCCACTACATTACAGTATATCAGTCTGAATGACAGTCCACTACATTACAGTATATAACAGTCTGAATGACAGTCCACTACATTACAGTATATAACAGACTGAATGACAGTCCACTACATTACAGTATATAACAGTCTGAATGACAGTTACAGTATATAACAGTCTGAATGACAGTCCACTACATTACAGTATATAACAGACTGAATGACAGTCCACTACATGAATGACAGTATATACAGTAGTCTGAATGACAGTCAACTATATTACAGTATATAACAGTCTGAATGACAGTCCACTACATTACAGTATATAACAGTCTGAATGACAGTCCACTACATTACAGTATATAACAGACTGAATGACAGTATATAACAGTCTGAATGACAGTCCACTAACAGTCTGAATGACAGTCCACTACATTACAGTATATAACATAATGACAGTCCACTACATTACAGTATATAACAGTCTGAATGACAGTCCACTACATTACAGTATATAACAGTCTGAATGACAGTCCACAACATTACAGTATATAACAGTCTGAATGACAGTCCATTACATTACAGTATATAACAGTCTGAATGACAGTATATAACAGTCTGAATGACAGTCCACTCACTACATTACAGTATATAACAGTCTGAATGACAGTCCACTACATTACAGTATATAACAGTCTGAATGACAGTATATAACAGTCTGAATGACAGTCCACTACATTACAGTATATAACAGTCTGAATGACAGTATATAACAGACTGAATGACAGTCCACTACATTACAGTATATAACAGTCTGAATGACAGTATATAACAGTCTGAATGACAGTCCACTACATTACAGTATATAACAGTCTGAATGACAGTCCACTACATTACAGTATATAACAGTAATGACAGTATACAGTCTGAATGACAGTCCACTACATTACAGTATATAACAGTCTGAATGACAGTATATAACAGTCTGAATGACAGTCCACTACATTACAGTATATAACAGTCTGAATGACAGTATATAACAGACTGAATGACAGTCCACTACATTACAGTATATAACAGTCTGAATGACAGTCCACTACATATACAGTATATAAGTCCACTACATTACAGTACTGAATGACAGTCCACTACATTACAGTATATAATGACAGTATATAACAGTCTGAATGACAGTCCACTACATTACAGTATATAACAGTCTGAATGACAGTATATAACAGTCTGAATGACAGTCCACTACATTACAGTATATAACAGTCTGAATGACAGTATATAACAGTCTGAATGACAGTCCACTACATTACAGTATATAACAGCCTGAATGACAGTCCACTACATTACAGTATATAACAGTCTGAATGACAGTCCACTACATTACAGTATATAACAGACTGAATGACAGTCCACTACATTACAGTATATAACAGACTGAATGACAGTCCACCACATTACAGTATATAACAGTCTGAATGACAGTATATAACAGTCTGAATGACAGTCCACTACATTACAGTATATAACAGACTGAATGACAGTCCACTACATTACAGTATATAACAGTCTGAATGACAGTCCACTACATTACAGTATATAACAGACTGAATGACAGTCCACTACATTACAGTATATAACAGTCTGAATGACAGTCCACCACATTACAGTATATAACAGACTGAATGACTGTCCACCACATTACAGTATATAACAGACTGAATGACAGTCCACTACATTACAGTATATAAATGACAGTCCACTGAATGACAGTCCACTACATTACAGTATATAACAGTCTGAATGACAGTATATAACAGTCTGAATGACAGTCCACCACATTACAGTATATAACAGTCTGAATGACAGTATATAACAGTCTGAATGACAGTCCACTACATTACAGTATATAACAGTCTGAATGACAGTCCACTACATTACAGTATATAACAGTAATGACAGTCCAACATTACAGTATATAACAGTCTGAATGACTGTCCACTACATTACAGTATATAACAGTCTGAATGACAGTATATAAGAGTCTGAATGACAGTCCACTACATTACAGTATATAACAGTCTGAATGACAGTCCACTACATTACAGTATATAACAGTCTGAATGACAGTATATAACATTACAGTAATGACAGTCCACTGAATGACAGTATATAACAGTCTGAATGACAGTATAATATAACAGTCTGAATGACAGTCCACTACATTACAGTATATAACAGACTGAATGACAGTCCACTACATTACAGTATATAACAGTCTGAATGACAGTCCACCACATTACAGTATATAACAGTCTGAATGACAGTCCACTACATTACAGTATATAACAGACTGAATGACAGTCCACTACATTACAGTATATAACAGTCTGAATGACAGTCAACTACATTACAGTATATAACAGTCTGAATGACAGTCCACTACATTACAGTATATAACAGACTGAATGACAGTCCACTACATTACAGTATATCAGTCTGAATGACAGTCCACTACATTACAGTATATCAGTCTGAATGACAGTCCACTACATTACAGTATATAACAGTCTGAATGACAGTCCACTACATTACAGTATATAACAGACTGAATGACAGTCCACTACATTACAGTATATAACAGTCTGAATGACAGTCCACCACATTACAGTATATAACAGTCTGAATGACAGTCCACTACATTACAGTATATAACAGACTGAATGACAGTCCACTACATTACAGTATATAACAGTCTGAATGACAGTCAACTATATTACAGTATATAACAGTCTGAATGACAGTCCACTACATTACAGTATATAACAGTCTGAATGACAGTCCACTCACTACATTACAGTATATAACAGACTGAATGACAGTATATAACAGTCTGAATGACAGTCCACTACAATACAGTATATAACAGTCTGAATGACAGTCCATTACATTACAGTATATAACAGTCTGAATGACAGTCCACTACATTACAGTATATAACAGTCTGAATGACAGTCCACAACATTACAGTATATAACAGTCTGAATGACAGTCCATTACATTACAGTATATAACAGTCTGAATGACAGTATATAACAGTCTGAATGACAGTCCACTCACTACATTACAGTATATAACAGTCTGAATGACAGTCCACTACATTACAGTATATAACAGTCTGAATGACAGTATATAACAGTCTGAATGACAGTCCACTACATTACAGTATATAACAGTCTGAATGACAGTATATAACAGACTGAATGACAGTCCACTACATTACAGTATATAACAGTCTGAATGACAGTATATAACAGACTGAATGACAGTCCACTACATTACAGTACATAACAGTCTGAATGACAGTCCATTACATTACAGTATATAACAGTCTGAATGACAGTATATAACAGTCTGAATGACAGTCCACTACATTACAGTATATAACAGTCTGAATGACAGTATATAACAGACTGAATGACAGTCCACTACATTACAGTATATAACAGTCTGAATGACAGTATATAACAGACTGAATGACAGTCCACTACATTACAGTACATAACAGTCTGAATGACAGTCCACTACATTACAGTATATAACAGACTGAATGACAGTCCATTACATTACAGTATATCAGTCTGAATGACAGTATATAACAGTCTGAATGAAAGTCCACTACATTACATTATATAACAGTCTGAATGACAGTATATAACAGTCTGAATGACAGTCCACTACATTACAGTATATAACAGTCTGAATGACAGTATATAACAGTCTGAATGACAGTCCACTACATTACAGTATATAACAGCCTGAATGACAGTCCACTACATTACAGTATATAACAGTCTGAATGACAGTCCACTACATTACAGTATATAACAGTCTGAATGACAGTCCACTACATTACAGTATATAACAGACTGAATGACAGTCCACTACATTACAGTATATAACAGTCTGAATGACAGTCCACTACATTACAGTATAACAGTCTGAATGACAGTCCACTGACATTACAGTATATAACAGACTGAATGACAGTCCACTACATTACAGTATATAACAGTCTGAATGACAGTCCACTACATTACAGTATATAACAGACTGAATGACAGTCCACTACATTACAGTATATAACAGTCTGAATGACAGTCCACCACATTACAGTATATAACAGACTGAATGACTGTCCACCACATTACAGTATATAACAGACTGAATGACAGTCCACTACATTACAGTATATAACAGACTGAATGACAGTCCATTACATTACAGTATATAACAGTCTGAATGACAGTATATAACAGTCTGAATGACAGTCCACCACATTACAGTATATAACAGTCTGAATGACAGTATATAAGAGTCTGAATGACAGTCCACTACAATACAGTATATAACAGTCTGAATGACAGTCCACTACATTACAGTATATAACAGTCTGAATGACAGTCCATTACATTACAGTATATAACAGTCTGAATGACTGTCCACCACATTACAGTATATAACAGTCTGAATGACAGTATATAACAGTCTGAATGACAGTCCACTACATTACAGTATATAACAGTCTGAATGACAGTCCACTACATTACAGTATATAACAGTCTGAATGACAGTCCACTACATTACAGTATATAACAGTCTGAATGACAGTATATAACAGTCTGAATGACAGTCCACTACATTACAGTATATAACAGTCTGAATGACAGTCCACTACATTACAGTATATAACAGTCTGAATGACAGTCCACTACATTACAGTATATAACAGTCTGAATGACAGTCCACTACATTACAGTATATAACAGTCTGAATGACAGTATATAACAGTCTGAATGACAGTCCACTACATTACAGTATATAACAGTCTGAATGACAGTATATAACAGTCTGAATGACAGTCCACTACATTACAGTATATAACAGTCTGAATGACAGTCCACTACATTACAGTATATAACAGTCTGAATGACAGTCCACTACATTACAGTATATAACAGTCTGAATGACAGTCCACTACAATACAGTATATAACAGTCTGAATGACAGTCCACTACATGACAGTATATAACAGACTGAATGACTGTCCACCACATTACAGTATATAACAGTCTGAATGACAGTCCACTACATTACAGTATATAACAGTCTGAATGACAGTATATAACAGTCTGAATGACAGTCCACTACATTACAGTATATAACAGACTGAATGACAGTATATAACAGTCTGAATGACAGTCCACTACATTACAGTATATAACAGTCTGAATGACAGTCCACTACATTACAGTATATAACAGTCTGAATGACAGTCCACTACATTACAGTATATAACAGTCTGAATGACAGTCCACTACATTACAGTATATAACAGTCTGAATGACAGTCCACTACATTACAGTATATAACAGTCTGAATGACAGTATATAACAGTCTGAATGACAGTCCACTACATTACAGTATATAACAGTCTGAATGACAGTCCACTACATTACAGTATATAACAGACTGAATGACAGTCCACTACATTACAGTATATAACAGTCTGAATGACAGTCCACTGAATGACAGTCCACTACATTACAGTATATAACAGTCTGAATGACAGTCCACTACATTACAGTATATAACAGTCTGAATGACAGTCCACTACATTACAGTATATAACAGAATGACAGTCCACTACATTACAGTATATAACAGTCTGAATGACACTCCACTACATTACAGTATATAACAGTCTGAATGACAGTCCACTACATTACAGTATATAACAGTCCAATGACTACTACATTACAGTATATAACAGACTGAATGACAGTCCACTACATTACAGTCTGAATGACAGTACTGAATGACAGTATAATTACAGTCTGAATGACAGTATATAACAGTCTGAATGACAGTCCATACATTACAGTATATAACAGTCTGAATGACAGTCCACTACATTACAGTATATAACAGTCTGAATGACAGTCCACTACATTACAGTATATAACAGTCTGAATGACAGTCCACTACATTACAGTAATGACAGTAACAGTCTGAATGACAGTCCACTACAATACAGTAATGACAGTCCATAACAGTCTAATGACAGTCCACTACATGACAGTATATAACAGTCTGAATGACAGTCCATTACATTACAGTATATAACAGTCTGAATGACAGTCCACTACATTACAGTATATAACAGTCTGAATGACAGTATATAACAGTCTGAATGACAGTCCACTACATTACAGTATATAACAGACTGAATGACAGTATATAACAGTCTGAATGACAGTCCACTACATTACAGTATATAACAGTCTGAATGACAGTCCACTACAATACAGTATATAACAGTCTGAATGACAGTCCACTACATTACAGTATATAACAGTCTGAATGACAGTCCACTACATTACAGTATATAACAGTCTGAATGACAGTCCACCACATTACAGTATATAACAGACTGAATGACAGTCCACTACATTACAGTATATAACAGTCTGAATGACAGTCCACTACATTACAGTATATAACAGACTGAATGACAGTATATAACAGTCTGAATGACAGTCCACTACATTACAGTATATAACAGTCTGAATGACAGTATATAACAGTCTGAATGACAGTCCACTACATTACAGTATATAACAGTCTGAATGACAGTCCACTACAATAAAGTATATAACAGTCTGAATGACAGTCCACTACATTACAGTATATAACAGACTGAATGACAGTATATAACAGTCTGAATGACAGTCCACTACATTACAGTATATAACAGTCTGAATGACAGTCCATTACATTACATTATATAACAGTCTGAATGACAGTCCACTACATTACAGTATATAACAGACTGAATGACAGTATATAACAGAATGACAGTCCACTACATTACAGTATATAACAGTCTGAATGACAGTATATAACAGTGAATGACAGTCCACTACATTACAGTATATAACAGTCTGAATGACAGTATATAACAGTCTGAATGACAGTCCACTACATTACAGTATATAACAGTCTGAATGACAGTCCACTACATTACAGTATATAACAGTCTGAATGACAGTCCATACATTACAGTCTGAATGACAGTATATAACAGTCTACAGTCCACTACATTACAGTATATAACAGTCTGAATGACAGTATATAACAGACTGAATGACAGTCCACTACATTACAGTATATAACAGACTGAATGACAGTATATAACAGTCTGAATGACAGTCCACTACATTACAGTATATAACAGTCTGAATGACAGTCCACTACATTACAGTATATAACAGTCTGAATGACAGTCCACTACATTACAGTATATAACAGTCTGAATGACAGTCCACTACATTACAGTATATAACAGTCTGAATGACAGTCCACCACATTACAGTATATAACAGTCTGAATGACAGTCCACTACATTACAGTATATAACAGTCTGAATGACAGTCCACTACATTACAGTATATAACAGTCTGAATGACAGTCCACTACATTACAGTATATAACAGACTGAATGACAGTATATAACAGTCTGAATGACAGTCCACTACATTACAGTATATAACAGACTGAATGACAGTATATAACAGTCTGAATGACAGTCCACTACATTACAGTATATAACAGACTGAATGACAGTATATAACAGTCTGAATGACAGTCCATTACATTACAGTATATAACAGTCTGAATGACAGTATATAACAGTCTGAATGACAGTCCACTACATTACAGTATATAACAGTCTGAATGACAGTCCACTACAATACAGTATATAACAGTCTGAATGACAGTCCACTACATTACATTATATAACAGACTGAATGACAGTATATAACAGTCTGAATGACAGTCCACTACATTACAGTATATAACAGTCTGAATGACAGTCCACTACAATACAGTATATAACAGTCTGAATGACAGTCCACTACATTACAGTATATAACAGACTGAATGACAGTATATAACAGTCTGAATGACAGTCCACTACAATACAGTATATAACAGTCTGAATGACAGTATATAACAGACTGAATGACAGTCCACTACATTACAGTATATAACAGACTGAATGACAGTATATAACAGTCTGAATGACAGTCCACTACATTACAGTATATAACAGACTGAATGACAGTCCACTACATTACAGTATATAACAGTCTGAATGACAGTATATAACAGACTGAATGACAGTATATAACAGTCTGAATGACAGTCCACTACAATACAGTATATAACAGTCTGAATGACAGTATATAACAGACTGAATGACAGTCCACTACATTACAGTATATAACAGACTGAATGACAGTATATAACAGTCTGAATGACAGTCCACTACATTACAGTATATAACAGACTGAATGACAGTCCACTACATTAAAGTATATAACAGTCTGAATGACAGTCCACTACATTACAGTATATAACAGACTGAATGACAGTCCACTACATTACAGTATATAACAGTCTGAATGACAGTCCACTACATTACAGTATATAACAGACTGAATGACAGTCCACTACATTACAGTATATAACAGACTGAATGACAGTCCACTACATTACAGTATATAACAGTCTGAATGACAGTCCATTACATTACAGTATATAACAGTCTGAATGACAGTATATAACAGTCTGAATGACAGTCCACTACATTACAGTATATAACAGTCTGAATGACAGTATATAACAGTCTGAATGACAGTCCACTATATTACAGTATATAACAGTCTGATTGACAGTCCACTACATTACAGTATATAACGAGGGCCTTGTGGTGGATCTATCACGAGGGCCTGGTGGTGGAGCTATCACGAGGGCCTTGTGTTGGAGCTATCATGAGGGCCTTGTGGTGGAGCTATCACGAGGGCCTGGAGGTGGAGCTATCACGAGGGCCTGGTGGTGGAGCTATCACAAGTGCCTGGTGGTAGAGCTATCACAAGGGCCTGGTGGTGGAGCTATCATAAGGGCCTGGTGGTGGAGCTATCACGAGGGCCTGGTGGTGGAGCTGTCACGAGGGCCTGGTGGTGGAGCTATCACGAGGGCCTGGTGGTGGAGCTGTCACAAGGGCCTGGTGGTGGAGCTATCACGAGGGCCTGGTGGTGGAGCTATCAGTCATGGAGCTGCGACACGTAGCTCATTATCAGCGGTGGTCCTTCTGTAGCTCAGTTGGTAGAGCATGGCGCTTGTAACGCCAGGGTAGTGGGTTCAATTCCCGGGACCACCCATACGTAGAATGTATGCACACATGACTGTAAGTCGCTTTGGATAAAAGCGTCTGCTAAATGGCATATATTATTATTATTATTTATCAGCGAATCATTGGATTGGTTCGGTTCTGAAAAGTTTCAACAGACACAATTGTGCTATTAGCAGTGCATTCCTTGCTGGCATGTGACAAGCCTGCAGTCTTATTGCATTTGGGATGCTCTGGGCAACAACAAGGACGATACTGTTATCTTACTAAGAGGGTTGTTTAACTCTGAAGGCCTTGTTATGTACTGCAGGGTGTGTCTGTGGTTTATAAGGGCAGCTCCTGTTATTCAGAGACACAATTCACAATGAGAGACTTCTGACTTCACTTAACATGCACACGCTCACACACACACACACACACACACACACACACACACACACACACACACACACACACACACACACACACACACACACACACACACACACACACACACACACACACACACACACACACACACACACACACACACACACACACACGCGCTGCTGACTGTCTCCCTGACGTGCGATAGAGTTGTAAACCGTGCTTGACCTTTGACACGTTCCCCAGTAATGTCGTTTAAAGGCCCACTCCTTCATTTAACAAAGAAGAAATGCCTGAAGAGAGAGTGCCATATGTCCTCAAAACACATTTGTATCATTACTAAAATATTAGTATTTATTAGTATTAGTATTTATTAGTATTAGTATTTATCAGTATTAGTATTTATTAGTGTTAGTATGTATTAGTGTTAGTATTTATTAGTGTTAGTTGTATTAGTATTAGTATTTATCAGTATTAGTATTTATTAGTGTTAGTATGTATTAGTGTTAGTATTTATTAGTGTTAGTTTTATTAGTATTAGTATTTATTAGTGTTAGTATTTATTAGTGTTAGTATGTATTAGTATTAGTATTTATTATTATTAGTATATATTAGTATTAGTATTTATTAGTGTTAGTATGTATTAGTGTTAGTATTTATTAGTGTTAGTTTTATTAGTATTAGTATTTATTAGTGTTAGTATTTATTAGTGTTAGTATGTATTAGTATTAGTATTTATTATTATTTGTATATATTAGTATTAGTATTTATTAGTGTTAGTATTTATTAGTATTAGTATTTATTACTATTAGTATTTTTTAGTGTTAGTATTTATTAGTATTAGTATTTATTAGTATTCTTATTTATTAGTATTAGTATTTGTTAGTATTAGTATGTGTTAGTATTAGTATTTATTTGTATTAGTATGTATTATTATTAGTATTTATTACTATTAGTATTTGTTAGTATTAGTATTTATTAGTATTAGTATTTGTTAGTATTAGTATTTGTTAGTATTAGTACTTATTAGTATTAGTATGTATTACTATTAGTATTTATTAGTATTAGTATTTATTAGTATTAGTATTTATTAGTATTAGAATTTGTTCGTATTAGTATTTATTAGTATTTGTATTTATTAGTATTAGTATTTATGATTATTAGTTAGTATTAGTATTTGTTAGTATAAGCTTTTCAAGGCCCTCCGAACGACACTCTCCAAAGTATACACTTAAAAGTATTGACTGAATCCCTGAAAAAAAGAGTTGACCTTTGACCCTTTACACATGTCTTTGTTGTTGTTCTTTCATGGGCCTGTTAGATCACTGTGTTTCGTATGGGCTCAGAGGGCCAGCAGGATATCGAGATGTCCATACTGACAGCCTTGCTCAAAGGTAACCTGGGAAGAACACTCCACTGTTCTTCTGCTCTTTTTCACTTCACACTTAACACCACTGACTTTGCAGAGAGAGGATATTTCTCACATACGCTGGGATTGAGACATTTGATTTGAATCCCAGTCATAGTCTATAGAACAGATGAATGCTGGGATTGAGACATTTGATTGAATCCCAGTCATAGTCTATAGAACAGATGAATGCTGGGATTGAGACATTTGATTGAATCCCAGTCATAGTCTATAGAACAGATGAATGCTGGGATTGAGACATTTGATTTGAATCCCAGTCATAGTCTATAGAACATATGAATGCTGGGATTGAGACATTTGATTTGAATCCCAGTCATAGTCTATAGAACATATGAATGCTGGGATTGAGACATTTAATTTGAATCCCAGTCATAGTCTATAGAACAGATGAATGCTGGGATTGAGACATTTGATTTGAATCCCAGTCATAGTCTATAGAACAGATGAATGCTGGGATCGAGACATTTGATTTGAATCCCAGTCATAGTCTATAGAACAGATGAATGCTGGGATTGAGACATTTGTTTGAATCCCAGTCATAGTCTATAGAACAGATGAATGCTGGGATTGAGACATTTGATTTGAATCCCAGTCATAGTCTATAGAACAGATGAATGCTGGGATCGAGACATTTGATTTGAATCCCAATCATAGTCTATAGAACAGATGAATGCTGGGATTGAGACATTTGATTTGAATCCCAGTCAGAGTCTATAGAACAGATGAATGCTGGGATCGAGACATTTGATTTGAATCCCAGTCATAGTCTATAGAACAGATGAATGCTGGGATTGAGACATTTGATTGAATCCCAGTCATAGTCTATAGAACAGATGAATGCTGGGATTGAGACATTTGATTTGAATCCCAGTCATAGTCTATAGAACAGATGAATGCTGGGATTGAGACATTTGATTTGAATCCCAGTCATAGTCTATAGAACAGATGAATGCTGGGATTGAGACATTTGATTTGAATCCCAGTCATAGTCTATAGAACAGATGAATGCTGGGATCGAGACATTTGATTTGAATCCCAGTCATAGTCTATAGAACAGATGAATGCTGGGATCGAGACATTTGATTTGAATCCCAGTCATAGTCTATAGAACAGATGAATGCTGGGATCGAGACATTTGATTTGAATCCCAGTCATAGTCTATAGAACAGATGAATGCTGGGATTGAGACATTTGATTGAATCCCAGTCATAGTCTATAGAACAGATGAATGCTGGGATTGAGACATTTGATTTGAATCCCAGTCATAGTCTATAGAACAGATGAATGCTGGGATTGAGACATTTGATTTGAATCCCAGTCATAGTCTATAGAACAGATGAATGCTGGGATTGAGACATTTGATTTGAATCCCAGTCAGAGTCTATAGAACAGATGAATGCTGGGATTGAGACATTTGATTTGAATCCCAGTCATAGTCTATAGAACATATGAATGCTGGGATTGAGACATTTGATTTGAATCCCAGTCATAGTCTATAGAACAGATGAATGCTGGGATTGAGACATTTGATTTGAATCCCAGTCATAGTCTATAGAACAGATGAATGCTGGGATCGAGACATTTGATTTGAATCCCAGTCATAGTCTATAGAACAGATGAATGCTGGGATTGAGACATTTGATTTGAATCCCAGTCATAGTCTATAGAACAGATGAATGCTGGGATCGAGACATTTGATTTGAATCCCAGTCATAGTCTATAGAACAGATGAATGCTGGGATCGAGACATTTGATTTGAATCCCAGTCATAGTCTATAGAACAGATGAATGCTGGGATTGAGACATTTGATTTGAATCCCAGTCATAGTCTATAGAACAGATGAATGCTGGGATTGAGACATTTGATTTGAATCCCAGTCATAGTCTATAGAACAGATGAATGCTGGGATCGAGACATTTGATTTGAATCCCAGTCATAGTCTATAGAACAGATGAATGCTGGGATTGAGACATTTGATTTGAATCCCAGTCATAGTCTATAGAACAGATGAATGCTGGGATCGAGACATTTGATTTGAATCCCAGTCATAGTCTATAGAACAGATGAATGCTGGGATCGAGACATTTGATTTGAATCCCAGTCATAGTCTATAGAACAGATGAATGCTGGGATTGAGACATTTGATTTGAATCCCAGTCATAGTCTATAGAACAGATGAATGCTGGGATTGAGACATTTGATTTGAATCCCAGTCATAGTCTATAGAACAGATGAATGCTGGGATTGAGACATTTGATTTGAATCCCAGTCATAGTCTATAGAACAGATGAATGCTGGGATTGAGACATTTGATTTGAATCCCAGTCATAGTCTATTGAACAGATGAATGCTGGGATTGAGACATTTGATTTGAATCCCAGTCAGAGTCTATAGAACAGATGAATGCTGGGATTGAGACATTTGATTGAATCCCAGTCATAGTCTATAGAACAGATGAATGCTGGGATCGAGACATTTGATTTGAATCCCAGTCATAGTCTATAGAACAGATGAATGCTGGGATTGAGACATTTGATTTGAATCCCAGTCAGAGTCTATAGAACAGATGAATGCTGGGATTGAGACATTTGATTTGAATCCCAGTCATAGTCTATAGAACAGATGAATGCTGGGATTGAGACATTTGATTTGAATCCCAGTCATAGTCTATAGAACAGATGAATGCTGGGATTGAGACATTTGATTTGAATCCCAGTCATAGTCTATAGAACAGATGAATGCTGGGATTGAGACATTTGATTTGAATCCCAGTCATAGTCTATAGAACAGATGAATGCTGGGATTGAGACATTTGATTTGAATCCCAGTCATAGTCTATAGAACAGATGAATGCTGGGATTGAGACATTTGATTTGAATCCCAGTCATAGTCTATAGAACAGATGAATGCTGGGATTGAGACATTTGATTTGAATCCCAGTCATAGTCTATAGAACAGATGAATGCTGGGATCGAGACATTTGATTTGAATCCCAGTCAGAGTCTATAGAACAGATGAATGCTGGGATTGAGACATTTGATTTGAATCCCAGTCATAGTCTATAGAACAGATGAATGCTGGGATCGAGAGATTTGATTTGAATCCCAGTCATAGTCTATAGAACAGATGAATGCTGGGATTGAGACATTTGATTTGAATCCCAGTCATAGTCTATAGAACAGATGAATGCTGGGATTGAGACATTTGATTGAATCCCAGTCATAGTCTATAGAACAGATGAATGCTGGGATTGAGACATTTGATTGAATCCCAGTCATAGTCTATAGAACAGATGAATGCTGGGATTGAGACATTTGATTGAATCCCAGTCATAGTCTATAGAACAGATGAATGCTGGGATTGAGACATTTGATTGAATCCCAGTCATAGTCTATAGAACAGATGAATGCTGGGATTGAGACATTTGATTGAATCCCAGTCATAGTCTATAGAACAGATGAATGCTGGGATTGAGACATTTGATTTGAATCCCAGTCATAGTCTATAGAACAGATGAATGCTGGGATTGAGACACTTGATTTGAATCCCAGTCATAGTCTATAGAACAGATGAATGCTGGGATTGAGACATTTGATTGAATCCCAGTCATAGTCTATAGAACAGATGAATGCTGGGATTGAGACATTTGATTTGAATCCCAGTCATAGTCTATTGAACAGATGAATGCTGGGATTGAGACATTTAATTTGAATCCCAGTCATAGTCTACAGAACAGATGAATGCTGGGATTGAGACATTTGATTTGAATCCCAGTCATAGTCTATAGAACAGATGAATGCTGGGATTGAGACATTTGATTGAATCCCAGTCATAGTCTATAGAACAGATGAATGCTGGGATTGAGACATTTAATTTGAATCCCAGTCATAGTCTACAGAACAGATGAATGCTGGGATTGAGACATTTGATTTGAATCCCAGTCAGAGTCTATAGAACAGATGAATGCTGGGATCGAGACATTTGATTTGAATCCCAGTCATAGTCTATAGAACAGATGAATGCTGGGATTGAGACATTTGATTGAATCCCAGTCATAGTCTATAGAACAGATGAATGCTGGGATTGAGACATTTGATTTGAATCCCAGTCATAGTCTATAGAACAGATGAATGCTGGGATTGAGACATTTGATTTGAATCCCAGTCATAGTCTATAGAACAGATGAATGCTGGGATTGAGACATTTGATTTGAATCCCAGTCATAGTCTATAGAACAGATGAATGCTGGGATCGAGACATTTGATTTGAATCCCAGTCATAGTCTATAGAACAGATGAATGCTGGGATCGAGACATTTGATTTGAATCCCAGTCATAGTCTATAGAACAGATGAATGCTGGGATCGAGACATTTGATTTGAATCCCAGTCATAGTCTATAGAACAGATGAATGCTGGGATTGAGACATTTGATTGAATCCCAGTCATAGTCTATAGAACAGATGAATGCTGGGATTGAGACATTTGATTTGAATCCCAGTCATAGTCTATAGAACAGATGAATGCTGGGATTGAGACATTTGATTTGAATCCCAGTCATAGTCTATAGAACAGATGAATGCTGGGATTGAGACATTTGATTTGAATCCCAGTCAGAGTCTATAGAACAGATGAATGCTGGGATTGAGACATTTGATTTGAATCCCAGTCATAGTCTATAGAACATATGAATGCTGGGATTGAGACATTTGATTTGAATCCCAGTCATAGTCTATAGAACAGATGAATGCTGGGATTGAGACATTTGATTTGAATCCCAGTCATAGTCTATAGAACAGATGAATGCTGGGATCGAGACATTTGATTTGAATCCCAGTCATAGTCTATAGAACAGATGAATGCTGGGATTGAGACATTTGATTTGAATCCCAGTCATAGTCTATAGAACAGATGAATGCTGGGATCGAGACATTTGATTTGAATCCCAGTCATAGTCTATAGAACAGATGAATGCTGGGATCGAGACATTTGATTTGAATCCCAGTCATAGTCTATAGAACAGATGAATGCTGGGATTGAGACATTTGATTTGAATCCCAGTCATAGTCTATAGAACAGATGAATGCTGGGATTGAGACATTTGATTTGAATCCCAGTCATAGTCTATAGAACAGATGAATGCTGGGATCGAGACATTTGATTTGAATCCCAGTCATAGTCTATAGAACAGATGAATGCTGGGATTGAGACATTTGATTTGAATCCCAGTCATAGTCTATAGAACAGATGAATGCTGGGATCGAGACATTTGATTTGAATCCCAGTCATAGTCTATAGAACAGATGAATGCTGGGATCGAGACATTTGATTTGAATCCCAGTCATAGTCTATAGAACAGATGAATGCTGGGATTGAGACATTTGATTTGAATCCCAGTCATAGTCTATAGAACAGATGAATGCTGGGATTGAGACATTTGATTTGAATCCCAGTCATAGTCTATAGAACAGATGAATGCTGGGATTGAGACATTTGATTTGAATCCCAGTCATAGTCTATAGAACAGATGAATGCTGGGATTGAGACATTTGATTTGAATCCCAGTCATAGTCTATTGAACAGATGAATGCTGGGATTGAGACATTTGATTTGAATCCCAGTCAGAGTCTATAGAACAGATGAATGCTGGGATTGAGACATTTGATTGAATCCCAGTCATAGTCTATAGAACAGATGAATGCTGGGATCGAGACATTTGATTTGAATCCCAGTCATAGTCTATAGAACAGATGAATGCTGGGATTGAGACATTTGATTTGAATCCCAGTCAGAGTCTATAGAACAGATGAATGCTGGGATTGAGACATTTTTGATTTGAATCCCAGTCATAGTCTATAGAACAGATGAATGCTGGGATTGAGACATTTGATTTGAATCCCAGTCATAGTCTATAGAACAGATGAATGCTGGGATTGAGACATTTGATTTGAATCCCAGTCATAGTCTATAGAACAGATGAATGCTGGGATTGAGACATTTGATTTGAATCCCAGTCATAGTCTATAGAACAGATGAATGCTGGGATTGAGACATTTGATTTGAATCCCAGTCATAGTCTATAGAACAGATGAATGCTGGGATTGAGACATTTGATTTGAATCCCAGTCAGAGTCTATAGAACAGATGAATGCTGGGATTGAGACATTTGATTTGAATCCCAGTCATAGTCTATAGAACAGATGAATGCTGGGATTGAGAGATTTGATTTGAATCCCAGTCATAGTCTATAGAACAGATGAATGCTGGGATTGAGACATTTGATTTGAATCCCAGTCATAGTCTATAGAACAGATGAATGCTGGGATTGAGACATTGATTGAATCCCAGTCATAGTCTATAGAACAGATGAATGCTGGGATTGAGACATTTGATTGAATCCCAGTCATAGTCTATAGAACAGATGAATGCTGGGATTGAGACATTTGATTGAATCCCAGTCATAGTCTATAGAACAGATGAATGCTGGGATTGAGACATTTGATTGAATCCCAGTCATAGTCTATAGAACAGATGAATGCTGGGATTGAGACATTTGATTTGAATCCCAGTCATAGTCTATAGAACAGATGAATGCTGGGATTGAGACATTTGATTTGAATCCCAGTCATAGTCTATAGAACAGATGAATGCTGGGATTGAGACATTTGATTTGAATCCCAGTCATAGTCTATAGAACAGATGAATGCTGGGATTGAGACATTTGATTTGAATCCCAGTCATAGTCTATAGAACAGATGAATGCTGGGATTGAGACATTTGATTTGAATCCCAGTCATAGTCTATAGAACAGATGAATGCTGGGATTGAGACATTTGATTTGAATCCCAGTCAGAGTCTATAGAACAGATGAATGCTGGGATTGAGACATTGATTTGAATCCCAGTCATAGTCTATAGAACAGATGAATGCTGGGATCGAGAGATTTGATTTGAATCCCAGTCATAGTCTATAGAACGGATGAATGCTGGGATTGAGACATTTGATTTGAATCCCAGTCATAGTCTATAGAACAGATGAATGCTGGGATTGAGACATTTGATTGAATCCCAGTCATAGTCTATAGAACAGATGAATGCTGGGATTGAGACATTTGATTGAATCCCAGTCATAGTCTATAGAACAGATGAATGCTGGGATTGAGACATTTGATTGAATCCCAGTCATAGTCTATAGAACAGATGAATGCTGGGATTGAGACATTTGATTGAATCCCAGTCATAGTCTATAGAACAGATGAATGCTGGGATTGAGACATTTGATTGAATCCCAGTCATAGTCTATAGAACAGATGAATGCTGGGATTGAGACATTTGATTTGAATCCCAGTCATAGTCTATAGAACAGATGAATGCTGGGATTGAGACACTTGATTTGAATCCCAGTCATAGTCTATAGAACAGATGAATGCTGGGATTGAGACATTTGATTGAATCCCAGTCATAGTCTATAGAACAGATGAATGCTGGGATTGAGACATTTGATTTGAATCCCAGTCATAGTCTATTGAACAGATGAATGCTGGGATTGAGACATTTAATTTGAATCCCAGTCATAGTCTACAGAACAGATGAATGCTGGGATTGAGACATTTGATTTGAATCCCAGTCATAGTCTATAGAACAGATGAATGCTGGGATTGAGACATTTGATTGAATCCCAGTCATAGTCTATAGAACAGATGAATGCTGGGATTGAGACATTTAATTTGAATCCCAGTCATAGTCTACAGAACAGATGAATGCTGGGATTGAGACATTTGATTTGAATCCCAGTCATAGTCTATAGAACAGATGAATGCTGGGATTGAGACATTTAATTTGAATCCCAGTCATAGTCTACAGAACAGATGAATGCTGGGATTGAGACATTTGATTTGAATCCCAGTCATAGTCTATAGAACAGATGAATGCTGGGATTGAGACATTTGATTGAATCCCAGTCATAGTCTATAGAACAGATGAATGCTGGGATTGAGACATTTGATTGAATCCCAGTCATAGTCTATAGAACAGATGAATGCTGGGATTGAGACATTTAATTTGAATCCCAGTCATAGTCTACAGAACAGATGAATGCTGGGATTGAGACATTTGATTTGAATCCCAGTCATAGTCTATAGAACAGATGAATGCTGGGATTGAGACATTTGATTTGAATCCCAGTCATAGTCTATTGAACAGCTGTGAAGCGTTTCAAGGTGAAACCAAAAAGCCTTGTTGGTGTTTGATTGTAGGCACCAATGCCTCTGCCCCTGACCAGCTGAGTCTAGCCCTGGCCTGGAACAGAGTGGACATCGCTAGGAGCCAGATCTTCGTCTACGGTCACCACTGGCCCATGAGTGGCAGCGTAAGTCTATGAACAACTTAACAGGGTCTGATTCAGAGTTGTAATGGACAACACCATGCTGGTCTAACAGGGTCTGATTCAGAGTTGTAATGGACAACACCATGCTGATCTAACAGGGTCTGATTCAGAGTTGTAGTGAACAACACCATGCTGGTCTAACAGGGTCTGATTCAGAGTTGTAATGGACAACACCATGCTGATCTAACAGGGTCTGATTCAGAGTTGTAGTGAACAACACCATGCTGGTCTAACAGGGTCTGATTCAGAGTTGTAATGGACATCACCATGCTGGTCTAACATGGTCTGATTCAGAGTTGTAATGGACAACACCATGCTGGTCTAACATGGTCTGATTCAGAGATCATATAAGCACTTGCAACTTGACCTTTGACCTAAATCACTCATTGGCATCAGTGGGTTAGAGTAAAGTTTGCACAATACGGCTTAAATAGAGTTCAGCTTGCAGACCTCGAGTCAGAAAAACTGCCCATATTCCAAAATAAATAGTTTACCTGACCCCAAATGGTATCAAATTCCCTAAACATAGTGCACTACTTTTGTCTAGAGCCCTATGGGACTTGGTCAGAACTAGTGTGCGACACAGGGAATAGGGTGCCATTTGGGACACAGCCTGAACCTCTAACCAACGGTGATGGTGAGACAACAAACCTCCACTGCAGGTACTGTGACAGCTCCATGTGAACTGGGTCAACAAGGCGCTTTCATCCCTCCTGTGTTTACCTTCCAGGCGGCCAACACCACGGCATCCCAGGAGAAGACCAAGAGCCCGGTCCCAGTCCGCGGTGGAGGTGGTGGGGCAGGGAAGGGCAAGGCCAGGGTCAAGAAGGGCAAAGGAGGCAAGGTCAAACCTGAACCTCCGGAAGAGACGGACCCCAGGAAGCTGGAGC
>NW_026278621.1:0-5000 GCF_023373465.1 Oncorhynchus keta | reverse complement strand
ATTGACCCCCTATAGTAGTGTTACCTAATATTGACCCCCTATAGTAAAGTGATACCTAATAATGACCCCCTATAGTAAAGTGTTACCTAATATTGACCCCCTATAGTAAAGTGAAACCAGTAACAGTAGAATGATGATGGTTGTTTGGTGTTTCAGGGAAATCTTCCACCGGATTACCAGATCACCTTGATCGATATCGGATTGGTCCTGGAGTTCCTGATGGGCGGGGCCTATCGTTGTAACTACACCAGGAAACAGTTCCGCACCCTCTACAACAACCTCTACGGTTTAAAAAGAGTGAGGAGGAACACTCCCTTTACAGATCTGAATATAATACACTGAACGAAAATAGAAACGCAACATGTAAAGTGTTGCTTCCTATTTTTCATGAGCTGAAATAAAAGATCACAGAAATGTTTCCATACGAACGTAAAGCTTATTTATCTTAATAAATGTTGTGTATACATTTGTTTACTTCCCTGTTAGTGAGCATTTCTCCTTTGCCAAGATAATCCATCCACCAGAGAGGTGTGGCATATTAAACAGCATGATCGTTACACAGGTGCACCTTGTGCTGGGGACACTCTCTAAGATGTGCCGTTTTGTCACACAACACAATGCCACAGATGTCTCAAGTATTGAGCGAGCATCCAATTGGCATGCAGACTGCAAGAATGTCTTGCCAGAGAATTTAATGTTCATTTCTCTACCATAAGCCGCCTCCAACGTAATTTTAGAGAATTTGGCAGTACGTCCAACCGGCACCACAACCCCAGACCATGTGTAACCAGCCCAGGACCTCCACATCCAGATTGCCAGAAACCGTCTCAGGGAAGCTCATCTGCATCCTTGTCGTCCTCACCAGGGTCTTGACCTGACTGCAGTTCGGCGTCATAACCGACTTCAGTTGGCAAATGCTCACCTTCGATGACCACTGGCACGCTGGAGAAGTGTGCTCTTCACGGATGAATCACGGTTTCAACTGTACCGGGCAGATGGCAGATAGCGTATATGGTGTTGTGTGGACAAGCGGTTTGCTGATGTCAACGTTGTGAACAGAGTGCCCCATGGTGGCGGTGGGGTTATGGTATGGGGCAGGCATAAGTTACGGAAAACAAACACAATATAATTTTATTGATGGAAATTTTAATGCACGGAGATACCGTGACGAGATCTTGAGGCCCATTTTCGTGACATTCATCCACCGCCATCACCTCATGTTTCAACATGATAATGCACTGCCCCGTTCACAAGGATCTGTACACAATTCCCGGATGCTGAAAATGTCCCAGTTCTTCCATGGAAGATATGTTACCCACTGAGCATGTTTGGGATGCTCTGGATCGATGTGTACGACAGCTTGTTCCAGTTCCCACAGCCATTGAAGAGCAGTGGGACAACATTTCACAGGCCACAAATCAACAGCCTGATCAACTCTATGCGAAGGAGATGTGTCTCGCTGCATGAGGCAAATGGCGGTCACACAGATACTGACCAATGCATGTCTGTATTCCCAGTCGTGTGAAATCCATAGATTAGGGCCTAATGAATCAAAACAAATCAAATGTATTTATAAAGCCCTTTTTGCATCCGCCAATGTCACAAAAGTGCTGTACAGAAACTCAACCTAAAACCCCAAACAGGAAGCAACGCAGAGCGTAGAAGCACATTATTTGAAATAAATAATGCATTTATTTTAATTGACTGATTTCCTTATATGAACTGTAACTCAGTAAAAGCGTTGAAATTGTTTGCGTGCTGCATTTAAATATTTTTGTTCAGTGTAATAATAACTTTAATAATAATAATATATAAAATGCTAATGCTAATGCTAACATGAATGCTAATGTTATCATGCTAATTAAATGCTGTCTCTCCCCTTGTTTTGTTTCCCAGCTTTAAAAATGTTAGGACTGGAGGTGAGTGTCTCGTTTTGTCTTTCACTTAGCACCGTTGTTCTACTTAGCGACATTTTATATTCACATATTGTAACGACCCTGGGTTTCATAAGCGCGGAAATCGACTCTGCCGCACGAACACGAACACGCTTTTGCGGCACAGTCGATGGCACGCTGGACTTCGGGCCAGAAGGTCGAGGGTTCGAGGCTCCCTGCCTGTTTCATTACTAGATCATCCATACCAATACAATAACCGCTTGAATTCATTTCTGTATACAGGGGAGAATCCACTTAGTCTCCCATTGGTATCAATGCATGTCTAAGCAAACATTTGACTTCAGTGAAGTGAGTTAAGATCGCCCTACAGCCAATACTTCATATTTCCAATGTGCATCTGATTCATACCAGGACGGCGAGCATGGAGGAAAAGGCAACAGTAAAGGGAAGAAGAAGAAGAAGAAGAAAGAGGAAAGATCGACATCGATGTGGACGACCCGGAGGTCAGCCGCTTCCAGTACCCGTTCCATGAGCTGATGGTGTGGGCCGTTCTCATGAAGCGTCAGAAGATGGCTCTGTTCCTGTGGAAGAGGGGGGAAGAGGCCATGGCCAAAGCTCTGGTGGCCTGTAAGCTGTACAAGGCCATGGCCCACGAGTCGTCTCAGAGTGAACTGGTGGACGACATCTTCCAGGACCTGGAAAACAATTCCAAGTTAGTCAGGGGCTAGCTAGCAGAAAGGTTTAACAGTGTTGGGGTCAAGTTAGTGAGGGACTAGCTAGCAGAAAGGTTTAACAGTGTTGGGGTCAAGTTAGTAAGGGGCTAGCTAGCAGAAAGGTTTAACAGTGTTGGGGTCAAGTTAGTAAGGGGCTAGCTAGCAGAAAGGTTTAACAGTGTTGGGGTCATGTTATTGAGGGGCTAGCTAGCAGAAAGGTTTAACAGTGTTGGGGTCAAGTTGTTAGGCTGGCTGGCAAGAAAGGTTTAACAGTGTTGGGGTCAAGTTAGTGAGAGGCTAGCTAGCAGAAGGTTTAGATTTAACAGTGTTGGGGTCAAGTTAGTGAGGGACTAGCTATCAGAAAGGTTTAGATTTAACAGTGTTGGGGTCAAGTTAGTCAGGGGCTAGCTAGCAGAAAGGTTTAACAGTGTTGGGGTCAAGTTAGTGAGGGGCTAGCTAGCAGAAAGGTTTAACAGTGTTGGGGTCAAGTTAGTGAGAGGCTAGCTAGCAGAAAGGTTTAGATTTAACAGTGTTGGGGTCAAGTTAGTGAGAGGCTAGCTAGCAGAAATATTTAACAGTGTTGGGGTCAAGTTAGTGAGGGACTAGCTAGCAGAAAGGTTTAGATTTAACAGTGTTGGGGTCAAGTTAGTGAGAGGCTAGCTAGCAGAAATATTTAACAGTGTTGGGGTCAAGTTAGTGAGAGGCTAGCTAGCAGAAAGGTTTAGATTTAACAGTGTGGGGGTCAAGTTAGTGAGGGACTAGCTAGCAGAAAGGTTTAGATTTAACAGTGTGGGGGTCAAGTTAGTGAGGGACTAGCTAGCAGAAAGGTTTAGATTTAACAATGTGGGGGTCAAGTTAGTGAGGGACTAGCTAGCAGAAAGATTTAACAGTGTTGGGGTCAAGTTAGTGAGGGACTAGCTAGCAGAAAGGTTTAGATTTAACAGTGTGGGGGTCAAGTTAGTGAGGGACTAGCTAGCAGAAAGGTTTAGATTTAACAGTGTGGGGGTCAAGTTAGTGAGGGACTAGCTAGCAGAAAGATTTAACAGTGTTGGGGTCAAGTTAGTGAGGGACTAGCTAGCAGAAAGATTTAGATTTAACAGTGTTGGGGACAAGTTAGTGAGGGGACTAGCTAGCAGAAGGTTTAATTTAACAGTGTGGGGTCAAGTTAGTGAGGGACTGGCTAGCAGAAAGGTTTAGATTTAACAGTGTTGGGGGCAAGTTAGTGAGGGACTAGCTGGCAGAAGGTTTAGATTTAACAGTGTGGGGGTCAAGTTAGTGAGGGACTAGCTAGCAGAAGGTTTAGATTTAACAGTGTGGGGTCAAGTTGGTGAGGACTAGCTAGCAGAAGGTTTAGATTTAACAGTGTGGGGGTCAAGTTAGTGAGGGACTAGCTAGCAGAAAGGTTTAGATTTAACAGTGTGGGGGTCAAGTTAGTGAGGGACTAGCTAGCAGAAAGATTTAACAGTGTTGGGGTCAAGTTAGTGAGGGACTAGCTAGCAGAAAGATTTCAGTCCAACAGTGTTGGGGTCAAGTTAGTGAGGGGCTAGCTAGCAGAAAGGTTTAGATTTAACAGTGTGGGGGTCAAGTTAGTGAGGGACTAGCTAGCAGAAAGGTTTAGATTTAACAGTGTTGGGGACAAGTTAGTGAGGGACTAGCTAGCAGAAAGGTTTAGATTTAACAGTGTTGGGGTCAAGTTAGTGAGGGACTAGCTAGCAGAAAGGTTTAACAGTGTTGGGGTCAAGTTAGTGAGGGACTAGCTAGCAGAAAGATTTAACAGTGTGGGGGTCAAGTTAGTGAGGAAATTCAGGAAGCAAACTCAAATTCCAAATAAGAAAATGGAATTGTAAATGAAATTGACCCCTAAGCTAACGTCTTCCTTCTTCCCTCCTCAGAGAGTTTGGCCAGCTGGCCTGCGAGCTCCTAGACCAGTCCTATAAAAGCACGATGAGCAGGTGGCCATGAAACTGCACTGACCTATCAGCTGAAGAACTGGAGCGACTCTACCTGCCTGAAACTTGGCTGTAGCCGCCAAGCACAGAGACTTCATCGCCCACACCTGCAGTCAGATGCTGCTCACTGATATGTGGATGGGATGTCTGAGAATGGGCAAGAGAAACGGGTTCAAGGTGGGTTAAAGACCTGAACATGGCCAAGCGATAGCAGAGAGCCAATCAACCTGTGACTGTATTCATGATACATCGCTGCCTCCCGTGTCTTACCTCTTTAAGGAATACCTAGGATAGGATAAGTAATCCTTCTCACCCCCCCCCCCCCTAAAAAGATTTAGATGCACTATTGTAAAGTGGCTGTTCCACTGGGTGCCATAAGGTGTATGCACCAATTTGTAAGTCGCTCTGGATAAGAGCGTCTGCTAAATGACTTAAATGTAAAA